>NW_026510704.1:0-168684 GCF_027579735.1 Bombina bombina
AATGGAATCTGCATGTAAAAGTATATCATAATAACTTAATACAAACCATAGCTAAAGAAAAACATTTATAACATTTAAAATAAATGAACTTAGCTTTGGTAGAACTGAAACTCAGTTAAGCATTTTTCCAGAAGTGGCTTCTGACTCAGGGACAATCGGAGACATCTTGCAATATGTTATAGAAAAAACAACATATAAAGCAAAATTGATCAAATTCCTTAAATGACAGTTTCAGGAATGGGAAAAAATGCCAGTGAACAGCTTCTAGCAACCAGAAGCAATAAATAATGAGACTTAAATAATGTGGAGACAATAGTGACGCCCATATTTTGTAGCGCCAAAAAAGACGCCCACATTATTTGGCGCCTAAATGCTTTGGCGCCAAAAATGACGCCACATCCGGAACGCCGACACTTTTGGCGCAAAAAAACGTCAAAAAAATGACGCAACTTCCGGCGACACGTATGACGCCGGAAACAGAAAAGATTTTTGCGCCAAAAAAGTCAGCGCCAAGAATGACGCAATAAAATGAAGCATTTTCAGCCCCCGCGAGCCTAATAGCCCACAGGGAAAAAGTCAAATTTTAAGGTAAGAAAAAAAAAAAATTGATTAATTCATATGCATTATCCCAAATATGAAACTGACTGTCTGAAATAAGGAACGTTGAACATCCTGAGTCAAGGCAAATAAATGTTTGAACACATATATTTAGAACTTTATAAAAAGTGCCCAACCATAGCTTAGAGTGTCACAGAAAATAAGACTTACTTACCCCAGGACACTCATCTACAAGTAGTAGAAAGCCAAACCAGTACTGAAACGAGAATCAGTAGAGGTAATGGTATATATAAGAGTATATCGTCGATCTGAAAAGGGAGGTAAGAGATGAATCTCTACGACCGATAACAGAGAACCTATGAAATAGACCCCGTAGAAGGAGATCATTGAATTCAAATAGGCAATACTCTCCTCACATCCCTCTGACATTCACTGCACGCTGAGAGGAAAACCGGGCTCCAACCTGCTGCGGAGCGCATATCAACGTAGAATCTAGCACAAACTTACTTCACCACCTCCATAGGAGGCAAAGTTTGTAAAACTGATTTGTGGGTGTGGTGAGGGGTGTATTTATAGGCATTTTGAGGTTTGGGAAACTTTGCCCCTCCTGGTAGGAATGTATATACCATACGTCACTAGCTCATGGACTCTTGCTAATTACATGAAAGAAATCTCTTCGCAGGCGGCCTTACCTTGAAACCTATTCTGTACCCTTGTGAAACAATGTTCTGAATCCAAAGACTGTGAATCGAATTGATCCAAATGTCTTTGAAAAATCGTAACCTGCCCCCTACCAGCTGTGCTGGAATGAGGGCCGCACCTTCATGTGGACTTGGGAGCTGGTTTTGACTTTCTAAAAGGCTTGGATTTATTCCAGATTGGAGAAGGTTTCCAAACAGAAACCGTTCCTTTAGGGGAAGGGTCAGGCTTCTGTTCCTTATTCTGACGAAAGGAACGAAAACGATTAGCAGCCCTGTATTTACCTTTAGATTTTTTGTTCCTTTCCCCCCAGTAACAGTTGAAATAATAGAATCCAACTGAGAACCAAATAATTTATTACCTTGGAAAGAAAGAGAAAGCAAAGTTGACTTAGAAGACATATCTGCATTCCAAGTTTTAAGCCATAACGCTCTTCTGGCTAAAATAGCTAAAGACATATACCTGACATCAATTCTAATGATATCAAAGATGGCATCACAAATAAAGTTATTAGCATGTTGAAGAAGTTTAACAATGCTATGAGTATTATGGTCTGACACTTGTTGCGCTAAAGCCTCCAACCAGAAAGTGGAAGCGGCAGCAATATCAGCCAAAGAAATAGCAGGTCTAAGAAGATTACCTGAACATAAATAAGCTTTCCTTAGGAAGGATTCAATCTTCCTATCTAAAGGATCCTTAAAGGAAGTACTATCCGCCGTAGGAATAGTAGTACGTTTAGCAAGAGTAGAGATAGCCCCATCAACTTTAGGGATTTTGTCCCAAAACTCTAATCTGTCAGATGGCACAGGATACAATTTCTTAAACCTTGGAGAAGGAGTAAATGAAGTACCCAGATTATTCCATTCCCTAGAAATTACTTCAGAAATACTGTCAGGGACAGGAAAAACTTCTGGAATAACTATAGGAGGTTTAAAAACCGAATTTAAACGCTTAGTAGATTTAGTATCGAGAGGACTAGACTCCTCCATATCTAATGCGATTAAAACTTCTTTAAGTAAAGAACGAATAAATTCCATTTTAAATAAATATGAAGATTTATCAGTGTCAATATCTGAGACAGAATCTTCTGAACCAGATAAATCCTCATCAGAAACAGACAAGTCAGAATGATGATGGTCATTTAAAAATTCATCTGAAATATGAGAAGTTTTAAAAGACCTTTTACGTTTACTGGAAGGAGGAATAACAGACAGAGCCTTCCTAATAAATTTAGAAACAAATTCTTTTATATTAACAGGAACATCCTGAGTATTAGATGTTGAGGGAACAACAACAGGTAATGGAATATTACTAATGGAAATACTATCTGCATTAGCAAGTTTATCATGACATTCATCACAAACTACAGCTGGAGGAACAGTTACCACAAGTTTACAACAAATGCACTTAACTTTGGTAGAACCAGCATCAGTCAGCGTCTTTCCAGAAGTAGATTCTGATCCAGGGTCAATTTGAGACATCTTGCAATATGTAAAAGAAAAAACAACATATAAAGCAAAATTTTATCAAATTCCTTAAATGACAGTTTCAGGAATGGGAAAAAATGCCAATGAACAAGCCTCTAGCAACCAGAAGCAATGAAAAATGAGACTGAAATAATGTGAAAAAAAGGTGGAGACAAGAATGACGCCCACATTTTTTGGCACCAAAAATGACGCCCACATTATTGGCGCTAAGTACAACGCCTAAATTTTTTGGCGCTAAGAATGATGCCACATCCGGTGACACCGACATTTTTGGCGTGAAAACGTCAAAAAATGACGCAATCACGAACAACTTCCGGCGTCAATTAGGGCACCGGAAATGACAAAAAATTTTGCGCCAAAAAAGTCAGCGCCAAAAATGACGCAAAAAATAGAAGCATTTTCAGCCCCACGAGCCTAACAGCCCACAGGGAAAAAAGTAAATTGAAACAATTTTTAAGGTAAGAAAAAATGATCATTCATATGCATTATCCCAAATAATGAAACTGACTGTCTGAAATAAGGAATACTGATCATCCTGAATCATGGCAAATATAAGTTTAAAGACATATATTTAGAACTTTATATATAAAGTGCCCAACCATAGCTTAGAGTGTCACAAAAAATAAGACTTACTTACCCCAGGACACTCATCTACATATAGTAGATAGCCAAACCAGTACTGAAACGAGAATCAGTAGAGGTAATGGTATATAAGAGTATATCGTCGATCTGAAAAGGGAGGTAAGAGATGAATCTCTATGACCGATAACAGAGAACCTATGAAATAGATCCCGTAAAAGGAGACCATTGAATTCAAATAGGCAATACTCTCTTCACATCCCTCTGACATTCACTGCACTCTGAGAGGAAAACCGGGCTCCAGCCTGCTGCGAAGCGCATATCAACATAGAATCTAGCACAAACTTACTTCACCACCTCCACGGGAGGCAAAGTTTGTAAAACTGAATTGTGGGTGTGGTGAGGGGTGTATTTATAGGCATTTTGAGGTTTGGGAAACTTTGCCCCTCCTGGTAGGAATGTGTAACATATCTCAGCCTAATGTCACTATCCCTTTAAGAAATCCTTTTCTGACTGCTGCATTTGGGCAGTATTCACATTCAGCCTGCCTGCCTGATTAATCATTCATGCACCTGATTACCTCAGCCTCTTTTTAAGCCTTCTCAGGTCTAATGTGCCTTGCATTAACATTGAAGTTGTGATCCTGAACAGAGGTCTGTGACTGTTTCCTGCATGAACTTAGCAACTATTCCAAGATACAGCATTTCCTATTACCTATGCAAAATATCATCAAACCGCAAGTATCAAAAATATCTCCATTCTGTTTCCTGGACACAGCTACTTAACAATCTCTGAACTTTATTATAATTCAACTATGCTTTTGCTTACCATCACTCTCTAATTACAACAGCATCTTACTCAGAACTTTATAACTATTTCTCTGCTAAAAGTTGTCTTTGCTGAAATATACTGCTGCAAATATGTTAACATATTCTGAACTCTGCATCTATGTGTTCAATTAAAAGCTTTCCTGTGATTCTCCAATATATGTTCAAACAGTAATTAATGCCTTAAACTTAACTTTCACCTGTGCTGCTCTGCTAATTACTGACATACAGCTCATTATAATAATATGTACTGTGAACCTGCAATAAACCAAGTTTGCATCTAAATGCACAAACAGTAATTAATGCCTAAACTTGCAGCTTGTCTAAGTACCTGTGCAGCTGTGCTTTAACTCTGACATACAGCTTTATATAATATTATGTACTGTGAACCTGCAACAATCCTTAGTTTGCATCTAAGTGTCAAACTTTCACCAGATTACTCTGAAGCCTGAACATTCCACTTTGCTATATTTCTCTCTCATTGAATCCTGCAGTTACTTCTATTAACTAACTATAAGTCACAGTGAACTCAGAATATATTGTATACAAATGTTGCACTCTCCATTTATTCTACAATAACTTCTAGCAACTATGAATCACAGAATATCATCTATCCACGTCCAGGATACTCTTCCCCGGGTCAGGGGTCGGTGTCTTCAAATCCCTACCACTGCCCCGAGGGTCTGTTTCCTGAGCGCATGTACACCGGATCATGACAGAATGTTAATGCCTAAAAAAGGGATCCGCAGTGGTAGTGGATGCACCGACCCTCAAAGGAAAATAAAAAATTACAACATAACTCAGACCCAAGCAATCCCTAAAGGAAAAACAGAAGATTTTCAAACTTTAAAAAATTTAAAGACACAGTACTCCCATTCTAGACAATCCTCTACTCATGTTCGTGGTTACCATTTTGGTGAAACTGATCCTGAATCTGACTATGAAAATGAAGAGGATTTAACCATAGCTTCAGCAGAAAAAATTCAGGCTTTCAAAGATTTAAAGAGACAGAACCACTTTTCTAAAATGTCATCTGTTCTTCATGTTCGTGATTACCATTTTGGTGAAACTGATTCTGAATCTGACTATGAAAATGAAGAGAATATATCCATAGATTCAGCAGAAAAAAATCAGATCTTTAAATATTTAAAGAGACAGAACCACTTTTCTAGAATTTCATCTGTTCCTCATGTTTGTGATTCCTATCCTGATGATACTGATTCTGAGTCTGTATATGTCAACAAGGAGGATGACTTCACAGATCCAGCTGAATTGGCATTAGACTGGTATGAGCGCAACTTTAATTCGCCACAAACTCAGACAAGACCTCAACCTATTTGCTATAATGACATCCTTGGTTGTTATATTTACAACATGGATGATACAGACAGCTCCCATCATGAAACCTCTCATGGAAATACTGATATTACCATGGATTCGTTAGATTGGACAGATTCAGAGCTGGAAGAAAGGACATCTGGTTTACAGACTGCTGTTAGGAGTAAAGGTCCGCTCAACTACTATGCTGATTTATCACATCAGAATTATGCATCCAGTGATGAAGAGGATTTCTGTTCTCAACCTTACTACAAGCCACAATGGCAGCAACTTAAGAAGCCTCATACTGGGAAGAAATCTAAGCTCTCTAAGAAAAAGAAGAAGAAGAAGAAAATCCTTCTGCCCACAGAAAATCAGAAGTGCAAAGAGGAAACTCAGCCTGATTCCCCTGTTTTAGATTCTGTTGTACCAGACCCTCTCTTGCCTCCTGACACTGTCAACACCGAGCTGGATGATGTCTATAGTCACTATCAGTCTCTTCTTAAAGCATCTAATGGTATCTCTTCTCAGACTCTACAACAACTACAAAAACTGTTTCCAACTATTGAATTCTTGCATCCCTCTCATGCTGCCTCAATACCTGTAAACCCTGTGCTAGAAGCAAAAGATAATTCTGTTCCAGATATACAACCTTTCAGTTTACCAGAGATAATCCCTGGAGAATTTAGCTCTGATATTCAAACTCAAATAAGCATGCCTGCTGAACTCCAGATAACTTCTCAGTCAGAATCTTGTGTCACAATTCCTCCGCATCTACCTGAGTGTGGCATATTGCAGTACACTTCACCTTCTCAAAATTCTTCTGTTATTGCATCTAAGAAATTGTTTCCCTTGGGAGATACTTTGCATCAACCTACATTTTCTACTACATCAGTTTCCTGTACAGGAATTCCTGATACTCAATCCTGTGAGGACAACTTTGAACCAAGTTTGCAAGTGGACATTCTTGAACCTGAAACTTGTACAAAAGTTCTTCAAGAAGATTCCCCTGTGCCCATTCCTGTTCCTGTTTTCCATGATTATACTACTAAACCTGACATCAAGGTGGACTCTCCTGTTTTTGACCCTGGTATGGGAATTCCTTTGTTTAACCCAGAAATGGGTGTAATAATACTTGATCCTGAAGATAGCCATGCCCTCTACTCAGAAGCGAGTATGGTTCTTGGCTCTAAAGTGGGTCTTGTTAATTCTTCGTTTATGAACCCTGAAGAAAGCCTTGCCCTCTGCTCAGAAGAGAGTATGGTTCCTGGCTCTAAAGTGGGTTCTTTTTCTTTCTCTATAGTTGAACCTTGCCCTGGCATGGACATACCTTCACCTGATCCTACTGAGGATATTCCTGAACCTTGCCCAGATGTGGGTACTTCTGAACATTGCCCTGGCATGGGCATTCCTTCACCTGATCCTACTGAGGATAGTCCTGAACCTTGCCCAGATGTGGGTACTTCTGAACATTGCCCTGGCATGGGCATTCCTTCACCTGATCCTACTGAGGATATGACTGAACCTTGCCCAGATGTGGGTATTCCTGAACCTTACCCTGGTGTGGACATTCATATACCTATTCTTAGTGAGAACACTTTTGATTCTGAATCCAGTAAGGAGACATTTCATTTTGAATTAGAAGATGGCAAGAACTGGACAAATCTTGCACTCTACACTCCTATCTCCTATTTTGAAGAAAGCCCTGCTATTGCGTTAGAAGTGGCTATAGCTTTTTCTTTTGGAGTATATCTAATCCTCAGCCAAGAGGTTAATTCTGAGGATACTCAAATCTCTGACCCAAAGGTGGTTAATCTGGTTATCAATCCAGAATGCTGCATCTCTATTTCTGAAGCTGAGGAAAGCCTTTTCATATCTCTAGGACTGGCTGCCTTTTCATTGGCTATATACATGGTCATCTATCATGAAGAACATCCACCTGTCTACCCTCAGAATGATTCTGTGGTAGGAAGCTCATTGTATGTTACGTTCATGCATTCTCACGATGACTACAAAAAAGTTGACTTCAAGTTTTGCTCTCATCATTGTCAAGATCTTTTGATACCTGAATTACATGGCCTTTACTTCGTCATTCAACTTTTTCAAGAGATCTCCAACCCTCCTTTCTTGATTTCCGATTGGACTCACTACCTCCATACACCTACTACCGATTCTCCATATCAATTTTGTTCTCTCTCCTTTTGGATTTTATTGGACGCCCGGAGGTCGCCTTAAAGGAGGGGAATCTGTAACATATCTCAGCCTAATGTCACTATCCCTTTAAGAAATCCTTTTCTGACTGCTGCATTTGGGCAGTATTCACATTCAGCCTGCCTGCCTGATTAATCATTCATGCACCTGATTACCTCAGCCTCTTTTTAAGCCTTCTCAGGTCTAATGTGCCTTGCATTAACATTGAAGTTGTGATCCTGAACAGAGGTCTGTGACTGTTTCCTGCATGAACTTAGCAACTATTCCAAGATACAGCATTTCCTATTACCTATGCAAAATATCATCAAACCGCAAGTATCAAAAATATCTCCATTCTGTTTCCTGGACACAGCTACTTAACAATCTCTGAACTTTATTATAATTCAACTATGCTTTTGCTTACCATCACTCTCTAATTACAACAGCATCTTACTCAGAACTTTATAACTATTTCTCTGCTAAAAGTTGTCTTTGCTGAAATATCCTGCTGCAAATATGTTAACATATTCTGAACTCTGCATCTATGTGTTCAATTAAAAGCTTTCCTGTGATTCTCCAATATATGTTCAAACAGTAATTAATGCCTTAAACTTAACTTTCACCTGTGCTGCTCTGCTAATTACTGACATACAGCTCATTATAATAATATGTACTGTGAACCTGCAATAAACCAAGTTTGCATCTAAATGCACAAACAGTAATTAATGCCTAAACTTGCAGCTTGTCTAAGTACCTGTGCAGCTGTGCTTTAACTCTGACATACAGCTTTATATAATATTATGTACTGTGAACCTGCAACAATCCTTAGTTTGCATCTAAGTGTCAAACTTTCACCAGATTACTCTGAAGCCTGAACATTCCACTTTGCTATATTTCTCTCTCATTGAATCCTGCAGTTACTTCTATTAACTAACTATAAGTCACAGTGAACTCAGAATATATTGTATACAAATGTTGCACTCTCCATTTATTCTACAATAACTTCTAGCAACTATGAATCACAGAATATCATCTATCCACGTCCAGGATACTCTTCCCCGGGTCAGGGGTCGGTGTCTTCAAATCCCTACCACTGCCCCGAGGGTCTGTTTCCTGAGCGCATGTACACCGGATCATGACAGAATGTATATCCCATACGTCACTAGCTCATGGACTCTTGCTAATTACATGAAAGAAATGTGGCACAAGCACATCTATTTTTGCATTAGCTTCTATATATATGTATTAGTTTGATTTATTTTTTCCACACATAGTGCAGCCTTTTACCCAAATTTTTAGAGATCAATAGAAATTACACAGTCCAGCGTTGAGTATACTGTCAGTATAGTCCTAAGTCATAGGGGCCCATTTATCAAAGGGCTTGCGGACCTGATCCGACACTGCGGATCAGGTCCGCAAGACATCGCTAAATGCGGAGAGCAATACGCTCTCCACATTTAACATTGCACCAGCAGCTCACAAGAGCTGCTGGTGCAACGCCGCCCCCTGCTGACTCGCGGCCAATCGGCCGCCAGCAGGGAGCTGTCAATCAACCCGATCGTATTCGATCGGGTTGATTTCCGGCGGTTCCTGTCCGCCTGCTCAGAGCAGGCGGACAGGGTTATGAAGCAGCGGTCTTTAGACCGCTGCTTCATAACTTGTGTTTCTGGCGAGTCTGAAGACTCGCCAGAAACACGGCCCTTCAAGTTCCATACGGAGCTTGATAAATGGGCCTGAGACACTGATAGTGAAGCCCCAGCTGTATCCCATAATAAACAGCTCTGCTATGCTGCTGGTTTATGGTTGTGTGAGTAGCTTGTGCGTCTGTAATAACACACAGCTGAATAATTTCTTGTTGTTAGCAAGGCACGAACCTGATCGCTGCCAAAAGAGCCCCCAGAACCTTTGTAAAAATTCTGGGAGCTGTGGCAAGGCCAAACGGAAGAGACACAAACTGAAAACATTTGTCTATAAAAGTGAATCTCAGAAACTTGTGATGATCCTTGTGAATGGGAACATGAAGATACGCATCCTTCAGGTCTATGGTTGACATGAACTGACCATCTTGAACCAAAGGAAGAATGGACCGAATGGTCTCCATCTTGAAGGACGGTAACGTGAGAAACTTGTTTAGACACTTTAGATCCAAAATTGGTCAAAAAGTTCCCTCCTTTCTGAGAACTACAAACAGATTGGAATAGAATCCTAGACCTTTTTCTCTTAATGGAACTGGAACAATCACTCAAAGAGAGGAAAGATCTTGAACACAGTTCAAGAATGCCTCTCTTTTTACCTGATCTGCAGACAATCTTGAAAGGTGAAATCTGCCCTTGGGAGGAAGAGATTTGAATTCTATTTTGTAACCCTGAGATACTATGTCCACAGCCCAAGGGTCTGGGACATCTCCATGTTTATAGAAAATAATTTCCACAATAAAACATAATTTATGCTTACCTGATAAATTTATTTCTCTTGTGATGTATCGAGTCCACGGATTCATCCTTACTTGTGGGATATTCTCCTCCCCCCTACAAGAAGTGGCAGAGAGAGCACCGACAGCAGAGCTGCCTATATAGCTCCCCCTTAGCTCCACCCCCCAGTCATTCGACCGAAGGCTAGGAAGAAAAAGGAGAAACTATAGGGTGCAGTGGTGACTGAAAGTTTAAAAATAAAATATATATGCCTGTCTTAATAAACAGGGCGGGCCGTGGACTCGATACATCACAAGAGAAATAAATTTATCAGGTAAGCATAAATTATGTTTTCTCTTGTAAGATGTATCGAGTCCACGGATTCATCCTTACTTGTGGGATACCAATACCAAAGCTTTAGGACACGGATGAAGGGAGGGACAAGACGGAAGGCACCACTGCTTGTAGAACCTTTCTCCCAAAAATAGCCTCTGAAGAAGCAAAAGTATCAAATTTGGAAAATTTGGAAAAAGTATGAAGCGAAGACCAAGTCGCCGCATTACAAATCTGTTCAACAGAAGCCTCATTTTTTAAAAGCCATGTGGAAGCCACAGCTCTAGTAGAATGAGCAGTAATTCTTTCAGGAGGCTGCTGTCCAGCAGTCTCATAGGCCAAACGGATGATGCTTTTCAGCCAAAAGGAAAGAGAGGTAGCCGTAGCCTTCTGACCTCTCCGCTTACCAGAATAAACAACAATAAATGAAGATGTTTGACGGAAATCTTTAGTTGCTTGAAAGTAGAACTTTAAAGCACGAACCACATCAAGATTGTGCAACAGATGTTAATTCTTTGAAGAAGGATTAGGACACAGTGAAGGAACAACAATCTCTTGATTGATATTCCTGGTAAAACCAACCTTAGGGAGGAACCCAGGTTTGGTACGCAAAACCACCTTATCTGCATGGAAAATAAGATAAGGGGAATCACACTATAAAGCATATAGGCTCAGAAACCCTTCGAGCCGAAGAGATAGCTACGAAAAACAAAACTTTCCAAGATAGAAGCTTAATATCCAGGGAATGCATAGGTTCAAACGGAACCCCTTGAAGAACTTTAAGAACTAAATTTAAGCTCCATGACGGAGCAACAGGTTTATATACAGGCTTGATTCTGACCAAAGCCTGACAAAATGCTTGAATGTCTGGGACATCTGCCAGACGTTTGTGTAGAAGAATAGACAAAGCAGAAATTTGTCCTTATAAAGAACTAGCTGATAATCCCTTCTCCAAACCTTCCTGGAGAAAAGACAATATTCTAGGAATCCTAAACTTACTCCACGAGAACCTTTGGATTCACACCAATAAAGATATTTGCGCCAAATCTTATGATAGATCTTCCTGGTGACAGGCTTTCTAGCCTGAATCAGGGTATCAATGACCGACTCAGAGAAACCACGCTTTGATAGAATCAGGCGTTCAATCTCCAAGCAGTCAGGCGCAGAGAAATTAGATTTGGATGCATGAACAGACCTTGGATTAGAAGGTCCCGCCTCATTGGCAGAGATCATGGTAGAACCAAGGACATGTCCACTAGGTCTGCATACCAAGTCATCCAAGTCCTGCGTGGCCACGCAGGCGCTATCAGAATCACAGAAGCTCTCTCCTGCTTTATTCTGGCAACCACACGTAGAAGGAGAGGAAATACATAGGCCAGATTGAAGGACCAAGGCACTGCAAGAGCATCTATCAGTACCGCCTTGGGATCCCGGGACCTGGACCCGTAACGAGGAAGTTTGGTATTCTGACGGGACGCCATCAGATCCAATTCTGGTGTGCCCCATAGCTGAATCAGCTGGGCAAATACCTCCGGATGGAGTTCCCACTCCCGCAGATGAAAAGTCTAATGACTTAGCAAATCCGCCTCCCAGTTCACTACTCCTGGGATGTGGATTGCTGAGAGATGGCAAGAGTGATCCTCTGCCCATCGGATTATTTTGGTTACCTCCATCATTGCTAGAGAACTCCTTGACGATTGATATAAGCTACAGTCGTGATGTTGTCCGACTGAAACCTGATGAATTTGGCCGCAGCAAGCTGAGGCCATGCCTGAAGCACATTGAATATCGCTCTCAGTTCTAGAATATTTATCGGGAGAAGAGATTCCTCCCGAGACCATAAGCCCTGTGCTTTCAGGGAGTTCCAGACTGCACCCCAGCCTAGCAGGCTGGCATCTGTCGTTACAATGAGCCACTCTGGCCTGCGGAAACACATTCCCTGAGACAGGTGGTCCTGAGACAACCACCAGAGAAGAGAATCTCTGGTCTCCTGGTCCAGATGCAGTTGAGGAGACAAATCTGTATAATCCCCATTCCACTGTTTGAGCATGCACAGTTGCAGTGGTCTGAGGTGTAGGCGGGCAAAAGGAACTATGTCCAATGCCGCTACAATGAGTCCGAAGTTTTGATTTTCTGACCTCCGTTAGAAATATTTTCATTTCTACCGAGTCTATCAGAGTCCCTAGGAAGTAAACTCTTATAAGAGGAAAGAGAGAACTCTTTTTATGTTCACTGTCCACCCGTGAGATTTCAGAAAAACCAACACAATGTCCATGTGAGACTTGGATAACTGGAAAGTTGACACCTAAATTAAGATAAGGCACCACTGCTATGCCCCGTGGTCAATCTAATACACCAAATAATGTCAGATTCATCCCAACAATCTAATACACCAAATAATGTCAGATTCATCACAACATACAGTCAGGGTTCAAGAGAAATACAAAACATCCTAAAGAAACATTGGGGTGTGTTAAAGGCAGATCCTATACTGGGTGATATTTTACCAGATCAACCTTTGGTAACTTTCAGAAAAAATATGGATTTTAAAAATATTTTAGCACCCACAAGATTGCGCAATTCCAATAAACCTTGTACAATT
The DNA here is from genome assembly GCF_027579735.1 of Bombina bombina. Taxonomy (NCBI): domain Eukaryota; kingdom Metazoa; phylum Chordata; class Amphibia; order Anura; family Bombinatoridae; genus Bombina; species Bombina bombina. The sequence continues at coordinate 13,004 of NW_026510704.1, forward strand.
AAGGATAAAACACATTGGTTACAACAGAAACCCGGCACCTACAAATGCGGGGTATCCAGATGTGGCATGTGCCAACATGTAAATAGGGAGGTTACCTTTACCAATTCAGGGGGAGATATAACATTCAAACAAAAATACAAGAGTAATTGCAGTACCACCTATGTAGTTTACCTGCTGAAATCCAGCTGCAATTTGATCTATATAGGAAGAACCAAAAGAAGTATACGTACGAGGCTGGGAGAACATGTCAATAATATAAAAAATGGCCTTATGACACACAGTGTGCCAGAACATTTTAAATTACATCACAATTCAAATCCTTCATCCCTAAAAATCCAAGTCATAGACTGGATACCCCCTAACAAATTTCCAAACAGGCTTCTAACACTCAGACGTAGAGAATCATGGTGGATTTATCAACTGAACACCATGCAACCATCAGGTCTAAATTTAGAACTAGACCTGCAAGCTTTTATGTAGTTTTATAACAAATACATTTTAAATACATAACAGCACATTTTAAATTTCATTCTTACAAAAACATCGCTTTTAAATATTCCTCTTGTTTTTAATATTCAAGGTTTTTTAACATAATGCTAATTTCTGCATAGTTTGTATATGTAGTATAATTTATGTTTATTATTATTTTTTCATATCCATGTTCATTTTTATTTTTATTATCATTTTTCAACTTCTATTTTGCATTTAAGGTGACTGCACTGAACAAATTATATATGCCTTTCAGACATGTAATAATGCAAAGCATTTTTCTAACTTAACATGTTTACCTGCCAATCAGTTTCACCTATACTTTGATTGGCTGGTAATTAATCATGCAATAGGTGGTTCCTTTTATAAAGCCGGTAGGCACCATGCTTGCAACACTTCCAATTTTTTACCTCCTGAGAAAGTCTGAGCGCTCTCAGATGAAACGTGTAGAGTTTGTTTTACAGCTGTATGTCACACAACAATACAGTTTAGATGTAAAGATACCTTTATATGCAGTTTTTATTTGTGCCTTTTGTAAGTAGCCATCTGTACGTGTGCTCTTACACTGAATTAAAGAATACTACACTTGAATTGGGCTGCGCCTGTCTTTGCTCTCTTTTGACAGATTATTCCCTGCTGGAGGTGTTTGGAGAATACACCCCCTTCTTTCTCAGGCAGCAACCATCACTACAGTGACACAGGAAGCAGACCATCACTGACAATTGCAACACGCTTTCACAGTGGATCTACTTCCTGCTCAATAGAGCAACCGGCTTTCTTTCAGCTCACAGACCAACTCCAGGAACGTAAGCGCCCCTCAGCTTTTCTGTTTTGTACGTATAACCGCCAGAAGGGACCCTAGCACCCTTGTGAAAATTCTGTGAATAGGGATGTGTAGATACGCATCCTTTAAATCCACGGTGGTCATATATTGACCCTCCTGGATCAGAGGTAGAATATACCGAATAGTCTTGAATGATGGGACTTTGAGGAACTTGTTTAGAATTTTGAGATCCAAGATTGATCTCAAAGTTCCCTCTTTTTTGGAAACCACAAACAGGTTTGAGTAAAATCCTAGCTCCTGTTCCTCTTTTGGGACTGGGCGGATCACCCCCACGGTATGTAGGTCTTCTACACAGCGTAAGAACGCCTCTCTCTTTGTCTGGTTTACAGACAATCGAGAAATGTGAAAAGTCCCCCTTGGAAGAGAGCCTTTGAACTCCAGAAAATATCCCTGGGACACAATTTCTAAAGCCCAGGGATCGTGAACATCTCTTGCCCAAGCCTGAGCGAAGAGAGAGAGTCTGCCCCCTACTAGATCCAGTCCTGGATCGGGGGCTACCCCTTCATGCTGTCTTAGAGGCAGCTGCAGGCTTCTTGGCCTGTTTACCCTTGTTCCAAGCCTGGTAATGTCTCCAGACTGACTTGGACTGGGCAAAATTCCACTCTTGCTTTGCAACAAAGGAAGCTGAAGTGGGACCACTCTTGAAATTCCGAAAGGAACGAAAATTATTTTGTAAGGTCCTCATCTTATTTGATCTATCCTAAGGGAGGGCATGACCTTTCCCTCCAGTGATGTCTGAAAAAATCTCTTTCAGTTCAGGCCCAAATAGGGTTTTTCCCTTGAAAGGGATGTTCAAAAGCTTAGTTTTAGATGACACATCAGCAGACCAGGATTTAAGCCATAACGCCCTGCGTGCTAAAATGGCAAAACCTGAATTCTTTGCCGCTAATTTAGCCAGTTGAAAAGCGGCATCTGTAATAAAAGAATTAGCCAATTTAAGGGCCTTAATTCTGTCCAAAATTTCTTCTAATGGAGTCTCCATCTGAAGAGCCTCTTTTAGAGCCTCAAACCAGAAAGCAGCTACAGTAGTTGCAGGAACAATGCACACAATAGGTTGAAGAAGAAAACCTTGATGAACAAAAATTTTCTTCAGGAGACCCTCTAATTTTTCATCCATAGGATCTTTGAAAGCACAACTGACTTCAATAGGTATAGTTGTATGTTCAGACAGAGTAGAAATAGCTCCCTCCACCTTAACATTTTTTTTTTGTCACCACATTCCTCTTTGCCCTTCCTAGCAGTTAAGTAGGCAGGGAGAATGACTGGAGGGTGGAGCTAAGGGGGGAGCTATATAGGCAGCTCTGCTGTGGGTGCTCTCTCTGCCACTTTCTGTAGGGGAGGAGAATATCCCACAAGTAAGGATGAATCCGTGGACTCGATACATCTTACAAGAGAAAATAAATTTGAAAATAAATATGAAAATTAAATTAGAATTAAACAACACTATCCCTTTAACAGATTGTTTCAAACATAATGAAAAAAATGCTTCAAAAAGTAGCAGCAATAACCAGAACATGCCCTCTACACCCCAGAATAGCTGGGGTGCCCTACCTGACCTCCTGAAAACAAGCTAGAGGACTAGCTACGAGAACAACACCTTTCTGTCTCACAAACAGGATCGTAATGATGGATCTTACAGACTCTGCTCCTCTTTCACTAAAAAGTGGAAGAACGAGTCACATGACCATTTCCGACCAACAAAACAGCGCAGAAACAAAAGAAAGCGCACGCTGTTGGAAATAAAGCCCCAAAAAGCCAAAATCAACAGTAAAAACACGCCCATAAAACCTTTATACACACTTCTCAAGCTGTAAGAGAGAGAAAAAATAAATATGTACACAATATGTAAAGGCTATAAAAACCTGAACATCAGCCGAATACAATAAGCAGTTGCAAGCCCTCCCCAATAAAGAGTTAATCTTTCCCAGCAAGGAAAAAATGAACCCCTTAGTCTCTCAAAGCCCGTAAGTACCTGCACCCTGCCTATAAATATCCTCACAAAGTATATAAAATGACCCCATCAAAAATTGCAGTTTAGATCTTTCTTAAAGTGCAAGTCTCCCATACCTAGAAGACAAAAGCACTTACCTGCAATCCACTGTCAGGCATGACAACAGTTTAAAAGGCGTGAAAGGACACATACTGCTTACAGAGACCTGTAGAAAAAAGAATGATCAGAGTAAACCTACTCTGGCTTTCTATACAAGGGCAGCAATATGTTAGGAAACAGAGCAAGGCCCAACTCACAATTTCCTAACTGCTTAAAAGCAACCACTACTCTACTGCAGAGATTAATGTGGACTAAGCTAAACCCCAAATCCCTGCTTGCAGGGAAACCCAAAAATACATTTCTTCAGACACCAAACTTCACCTCCTCTATTGACAGAGGCAAAGAGAATGACTGGGGATTATGGGTAGGGGAGTGATACTTAACAGCCTTGCTGTGGTGATCTTTGCCGCCCCTTCTGCTGGCCAGGAGAGATATTCCCACTAGTAATTGAATGACGTTGTGGACTCTCCATATCTTAGGAAAGTAAGAAAGAGGCTGAAAGTTTTGACAAGCTGCCACCAGCCTCAACCTTCCTTGATCTGTCAAAGGTAGACTCAAAAATACTGAATCTATCTGAACTTCCAGAAAAACAACACTTGTCTGAGGAACCAGAGAACTCTTTGGAAAATTGGTTCTCCAACCATGTTGTTGAAGAAACAACAGTCTGCAGGTGTGAGATTCTGCTAACTATAAAGATGGAGCTTAAACCAAGATATTATCCAGGTAAGGAAACACTGAAATGCCCTGAGTTCTGATTACAGACAAAAGAGTACTCAGAATCTTTGAGAATATTCTGGGAGCTGTAGCCCGATTAAATCATAGAGCAGTACACTGAAAATGCTCATCTAGAAAGGCAAACCTTAGAAACTGATAATGTTCACTGTGAATTGGAACATGAATGTAAGCATACTTTAAATCTATTGTGGTAATAAACAGACCTTTCTGAACAAAAGGCAGAATAGTCTGAATAGTTTCCATTTCCAAAGTAGGAACCCTGAGAATCTTGTTCGGAGCTTTTAGATCCAAAACTGGTCTGAAAGTTCCTTCCTTCTTTGGCACAAAGAAAAGATTTGAATAAAATCTCATCCCCTGTTACAACAGAGGAACAATTATTCCCATAAATTCTAGATCTGAAACGGACTGAAAAAAAGCCTGAGATTCTTGGAACATTGGACAAAATAAACCTTCCTCTGGGAGTTCTTGTTCTGAAACCTGAGAGACTATACTTAAACCCCGGGTTTCAGAACAGTCTGAAAACAAGACTCATGTGTCACAGCTGCTGATAATCAGAAGTGTTCTGGAATCCGCTGACAAAAAGGATGTGTTGTTACCAAAGAGCAGCAGGCTTCTGTTTAACTGCAAAGCTCCAGTCTGAAGGGGGAGGTGTCCAGGTGCACACTGAATCTGAAGGCAGACTTCCAGGATATGCTGCAGGAAGCAGCTGAACAAGGCAGTAAGTGGCTCTAATGAAACCAGGGGAGGTTCCTCAATAACAAGCAATGAGCAAAGCAGCTAGGGTGCTTATAAAGGAACACAACAGGCAGTTCTTAAAGGGACAGGCTGTAAAGATATACTGATATTATGACAGGTCCCCCACACAAGGAAAACCTCCAGGTTTTATTTCCAGGAGTCGATTCAAAAAGAGGGTCTCTCAGGATGTCTCCGATGAAAAAGTGAGACCAAACGAGGGGCAGAAATGTTAGTGGCAGGCTCCCAAGAATCCTCCTCATGCGAATACCCCTCCCAATGGACTAAATACTGAAGTACACCCCGAAACACTCTAGAATCCAGTATTTCAGAGACCTCATACTCCTCTTGGTCAGATTGGGACTGAACTGAATCCGGAATGGATGATGGAACAGATCGGACAGGAGTATAAGGTTTAATCATGGCAACGTGGAATGAAGGGTGTATGCGATACCTTTCTGGTAACCGTAGTACAACAGCGTTGGAGTTAATGATTTTTTCTATGGGAAATGGTCCTATATACAACTGGTTGAATTTAGCTTTCGTAGCTGGTATTCGTATGTGACGGGTGGATAACCAGACCAAATCCCCGACCTTGTAATCCGGAGCTGGTCGCCGGCGTAAATTGTAGTAGTGTTGATGGCGGGATTGAGCCCGGGTGATATTATCCTGTAATAATTTAAAATTTTGAGTGATGGAATTAACTAAGTCGTTAACAATAGGACATTGAGCATGCATATTGGGTAGGAGATCATAAGTAGGATGAAATCCATGATTGGCGAAAAAGGGGGAAAGCTGAGTGGAATCATTTTTGGTGTTATTATAGGCAAACTCAGCAGTTGCCAAATATTCAGCCCATTTATATTGTTGCTGGGAACAGAAAACACGTAAATATTGCTCTAAAGTTTGGTTGGTGCGTTCACATTGGCCATTCGTTTGCGGATGATATGATGTTGTAAGTTTTCTTGTGATATTCAATTTGTCACATAAGGATTGCCAAAATTTAGATGTGAATTGGCTACCACGGTCTGTGAGAATACTTGTTGGCATCCATGTATTTTTACAATGTTTGATAAAAACAACTCCGCGGTTTGAGATGCAGTGGGTAAAGCTGGTATGGGCAAGAAATGTGCCATCTTAGTAAATAAATCGATAACTACTAAAATTGTAGTATAAGTCTTAGATTTAGGCAACTCTACTATGAAATCCATAGCGACTTCTTTCCATGGTCGATCGGGTATCGGTAATGACATTAAATATCCATAAGGTTTTTTGTGATCCTTTTTGTTTTGAACACATAAAAGTACAAGTTTTGACGTAATCCTCTATTGAGCTCCACATCTTAGGCCACCAGTATTTCCTTTTAATTAAATCATATGTATTTTGTATACCAGGATGTCCATTAAGGACTGAGTCATGGTTTTGTTGTAGAATTACCTTTTGTAAAGTTGGTGGTATATACAAGAGATTCTCAAAATAATATAGACCATCTGGATGTTTTATGAGATTATATTTATTTGTATTAACATCCCTGCTTTGAGCATCCTTTAATTCTTGTGTAAAAGGTTGTATGCAGGAGATTAAATTTCCTGGAGATAGAACAGTTCTCTGTGGTTCAATATGGTTATGGGGTGTTCTCTGTCTTGACAGAGCATCTGCTTTCCCGTTACGTGATCCAGGTCTGTATTGTATATGGAAGTTAAACCTAGAGAAATACAGACTCCATCTGAGTTGTCTTGATGACAGCGTGCGATTAGTCTGCAAATACTCTAGGTTCTTGTGGTCAGTATATTCAAGAATTGGTATATCTGTACCCTCCAACAAGTGCCTCCAATGTTCGAAAGCTGATTTAATCGATAGGAGTTCTTTTTCCCCAATTGGATAGTTAATTTCTGGAGGTGTTAAAGATCGTGAGTAGTAAGCAACCGGATGAACGGGTTCTGTTAAACTTGTCCTTTGAGATAGGATGGCACCTATTGCATACTACGATGCATCAACTTCTAGGATGTACTGTTTTGTAGGATCTGGGAAATGAAGTATTGGTGCAGTTGTGAAACATTCTTTTAGTAAATCAAATGCTTGTTGTGCATTCAGAGTCCAAACGAAAGGTGTCCCTTTTCCTGTAAGCCTTGTGAGAGGTTTCACTATAGAAGAAAAAATTTTAATAAATTTTCGATAAAAATTCGAAAAACCTAAGAAACTTTGAAGTTCTTTTACATTGGTTGGTTGTGGCCAATTTGTAATGGAGGATATCTTAGTATCTTCCATATTGATACCATCTGCTGTAATTCTGTAACCAAGAAATGATATATCTTGGGTATGAAATGTACATTTTTCTGGTTTTGCATAGAGATGATTCTCTCTTAATCTGGTTAGTACTGTAGTTACATGTTTTATGTGTTCTTGCAAGGATTCTGAGTAAATCAGGATGTCATCCATGTAGATGATTACACAAACATCCAGTAAATCACGGAAAACCTCATTAATAAAATGTTGAAAGGTTGCTGGGGCGTTGCAGAGGCCGAATGGCATCACAGTGTACTCGTACAAACCATATCTGGTACGGAACGCTGTGAGCCATTCGTCCCCTTTCCTTATACGGATTAAATTATATGCGCCCCTCAAATCTAGTTTAGTGTAAATAGATGCCTTACCCAACCTTTCAATTAATTCAGTTATCAAAGGTAATGGGTATCTATTTTTAATTGTAATCTTATTGAGCTGTCGGTAGTCAACAATTGGTCTAAGTGTTCCATCTCTATTGCGCACGAAAAACATTCCAGCAGCTGCTGGCGAAGTGGAAGCTCTTATAAAGCCCTTTTTTAGATTCTCATCTAGATATTGTTTTAAGTGCTGTAGCTCAGGCTGAGATAGTGGATAAATGTGACCAAAAGGTATTGGTGACCCAGGAAGGAGATCTATTGGACAATCGTAAGTCCTATGCGGTGGTAAAGTCTCCGCCTCCTTTTTATCAAATACATCCTGAAATTGGGAATAGATTTCAGGTACTGGGTGTTGTAATTTTCCAACTTGATTCTTTGTTGTGGACAGATTATTTATATGTGAGTATATTTGTTTTGGTAAACAATGTTGCTTACAATAATGAGATTGGAATTGTGTACTAAGTGTTTGCCAATCAATGCTAGGTTGGTGTTGTTGTAACCAAGGTAAGCCTAAGATTAATGGAAATAGAGGTGATGGTGTTACGTCGAATGAAATATGTTCTTTATGTTCCCCGTGTGTAACCATAATAATAGGTGTTGTTTGATGTGTGATTGGTCCGTTAGAAATTTGACTACCATCAAATACACGTAACACATATGAATTTTGTTTTTTCTTTAATGCTATTTCATTCCTATACACCACATCTAAATCAATAAAGTTGCTTGAAGCACCGGAATCAACGAGTGCCTTCAACATAATCTCTTTTGAGCCCCACTGTAAGGAAACAAGTAAATGACAGTAAGATGGTTTACCAAAACTTATGTCAGAAGTACTACTGAAGTTATAGTTCTTACCTCTTTTTATCTTGGTAAGGTTAGGGCAGTCTTTTACTTCATGTTCTTTAGATGCGCAATAAAGACAGAGGTTATTTTCCCTTCTCCTCTTTTTCTCTTCAGGGCTTAAAGGTCCCCTGATTACACCAATTTCCATTGGTTCTTCTGTAACTTTATAAGGTTGATAGGATTTCCTTTTTATTGGATCTGAATTATATCTTTCCTTCTTTCGTTCCCTTAAACGTCTGTCAATATTAATTGACAAAGACATTAAATTATCCAGACTTTCTGGTATGTCTATTCTAGATAGCTCATCTTTCAGGGCTTCTGATAATCCTAATCTAAATTGGTTTCTAAGTGAGATGTCATTCCACTGTGAATCTTTTGAAACCCTTTTAAATTCGGCTATATAGTCCTCTACAGGCCTCTTTCCCTGTTTAAGAGCTCTCATTGAATTTTCTGATGTGAGTTGTTTGCACGGATCATCATACAATAACGCCATTGCATGAAAAAAAACTTCTAAGTTATCTAATATGGGATCATTTTGCTCAAAATAAGAGTTGGCCCAAGTTCTAGGCTCTGCTCTGAGATAAGAAATAACTGTCAGTACTCTTTGTTTATTAGTAGTGTATGTTTTTGGTCTTAAAGTGAATAAAAGGTAACATGCATTCTTAAAGTCACGGAACTGACTTCTATCACCAGAAAATTTTTCTGGAGGTGATACAATAGGCTCATTTGTTGAATCAATAGTAACCTGTTTAGGAGCTGCAGTATCTTTTATAATGTCTCTTAGTGTCTGATTTTCTAATTGCAACTCTCTTAAACCTTGAGAAAGTTGATCTACTCTCTGTGAAAGATTGTATACATGTGTGGGCAAATCTGCTTGATCCATTTTCAGGCTTGTTATTCTGTCACAGCTGCTGATAATCAGAAGTGTTCTGGAATCCGCTGACAAAAAGGATGTGTTGTTACCAAAGAGCAGCAGGCTTCTGTTTAACTGCAAAGCTCCAGTCTGAAGGGGGAGGTGTCCAGGTGCACACTGAATCTGAAGGCAGACTTCCAGGATATGCTGCAGGAAGCAGCTGAACAAGGCAGTAAGTGGCTCTAATGAAACCAGGGGAGGTTCCTCAATAACAAGCAATGAGCAAAGCAGCTAGGATGCTTATAAAGGAACACAACAGGCAGTTCTTAAAGGGACAGGCTGTAAAGATATACTGATATTATGACATCATGAAAAAGGCACAACCTGCTCCCTATCAGAGCCTTTGGATCAGGGGGTAAATTTTTTGGACTGCTTAAATTTGTTCTAGTTTGAACTAGGCTTCCAGGCAGTGCTAGAGGAACTACATTTTTGAGAGGTGGAATTGGATTTATATTCCCTGTTCTGACGAAAGAAACAAAAACAATTAGAAGGTTTGGATTTACCTTTGGAATTTCTGTCCTGAGGAAGAAAAGTTCCCTTACCTCCAGTAACAGTAGATATAATATAATCCAAACCAGAACCAAACAACTGCTTTCCCTGAAAAGGAGAGATAAAAGTTTCAATTTAGAAACCGTATCAGTAGATGAAGACTTTAACCATAAAGCCCTTCTAGAAAGTACTGCCAAAGACATACTCTTAGAATTAATCTTAATCATGTAAAAAAAAAGCATCACAAATTAAATCATTAGCACTTTTAAGTAATTCCAAAAGGTTAAACAAACCTTTGCAAGCAGAATCATCAGAAAATTGCTCAGAAAGACTATTTAACCAATTTGAAGAAGCATTAGCTATACCAGCAATAGAAACTGATGGACTAAAAATATAACCTACTTGCTGAAAAGCCCTCCTATGAAAGGATTCTAACATTCTATCTAAAGGGGTTTTAAATGAAGAGCTATCTTCCAAAGTGATAGTAGTATACTTAGCCAAGGTTAAAATGGCCCCATCAACTTTAGAAATAGTTTCCCAAAGTTCAATATTAGAATCTGGTAAAGGATACCTAGTACAGCAGTCCGCTACATGCAGTTTAATGGCGCCACAGAGCTTACTGGTAAGTATAGTTTTAGGTCTTAAATAACCTATTTACATAAACAAAGTCAAACAAAAGGCCACTCATATGTTACATAATTCTACACAAAGTGCAGAATTATGTAACATGAAAACCATTTACTGTCCCTTTCAAGCACCAGTTCCCTTGCTTCCCCATTCCATGGTTTACCTCTTTGGTGTGCTGTGCAGTGCCTTATTTGCTTCCATTCAGTAATAGTGTGTTCTCATTCCTCGTGTTTCTGTCCTGAGCACAACACTTTCTTGGCTTCATTAGCCATAGTTCAGGGAACCCTGGGTCTCTAGACTGTCTTCTCCTCACTGCTCATGTTCTATATCTGTTTGTGCATGTGGCACATAGTCAGCATGAGTCATATGATGCAAATGCAATTAACATAAGTAAGACACTGTGTATGCCGGGAACTGTAGTTCTGCATTTTTAGAGCTTTCTGCAAACACCATTTTGTGGAAGACCAACTGTGTAAAGTACTATTGCCGTGCACAGTACAGGCCAACTAATCGATCACCAACTAATCGATAATGAGAATCGTTCACAACTATTTTCCATTAGCGATTATTATAGATTTTGTCGATTAGTTATTTCAGCCGTATCTTAGACACAGGCCAAATCCTAACAAGGGCTTGAACAAAGGACTGAACATTGGGAAGATTTACCAACTATTTATGAAGTAACACAGAAAGAGCAGAAGTCTGTCCCTTAAAGGGACATAAAAGGAGTTGAAATAAAGACAAAATATAATAATATCTACTTTAATTACTGTACCTGCAAATTTATACTGCAGTGCCTCGCCATTAACCCTTTCTTTTTAGTTTCTGAATTGTAAAGCTCTAACTTCCCCCCACACATTTCCTTCTATGGCTGTATCTTTATCTATTGTTCTTTTGGTAGAATGCAAAAGTGCATAGGGTTATCTGCTGGAGCATGCCTAGAAGCTGCGAATGCCTGTGTCTATACACTGATAGGAGTGATGGAGTTGGCTGCTCCAAGCAGCTAAGCTATGTAATAACAATTATTTTATGCAAACTATTTTTAATTAACCTGTTTTATGTCCCTTTAAGAGAACTGTCCGACAAGTCCTTCTCCAAACCCTATTGGAGAAACAGAAGAATTTGAGGAAGAAAATACAGTCCTAGAAGACAAAAAACGAGAGGCGCTCTTGGTGCAGCAAATTCCAAAAAGGTGCAAATATGATTACACAATATGCATCATGTACTCACAAGTAAAATTGCACAAGCAGTGCAATATCGTGCAGGCCGAAACTTCTGAGCCGTTCGGCTGACTCACAGCGGCTGAAGCAGATGGTATCCAGAATGAGGCTCCAATCCTGATACTCGTCACCTCTCCGGAACGCCAACAGAAGCCGATCAGTGCTACAGAAATCCAGCACCCGGCTGAGAGTCCAACCAGGTGTTTCACTCCAACAACACCGGAGATAATAAAGGGTCCAGAGCAAGACCAATGTCTGTAAGGGCCAGGGTTCCTATTTGTTTAAGGCAGATGTAAGGCAGTTGCAACTGCCTTACATCTGCCTTAAACAAATAGGAACCCTGGCCCTTACAGACATTGGTCTTACTCTGGACCCTTTATTATCTCCGGTGTTGTTGGAGTGAAACACCTGGTTGGACTCTCAGCCGGGTGCATAGAATCCCAGACCTTGTTTTGAAGAGGGTACTGGGACAATTACCCCTAGAGAAGCAAGGTGCATTACACAATTTAAAAAGGCTTTCTTCTTCTATGGCTTTGAAGAAATTCTTGACAGAAGGAATCTGCCTCTTGGAGAATGAGAGTGAAAACCTATCCTGTACCCCCTGGGAGACAACCTCCAAAACCCAGGGGGGTCCTGAATGTCCGGAAACAAAGCATCCTGAAAAAGGTATAGCCTGCCCCCTATGCGATCCGATCGTGGATCGGGGGCCACCCCTTCATGCAGACTTGTTGTCAGAAGAGGTCTCTTTGGACTGCTTGCTCTTGTTCCAGGATTGACCGAGTTTCCAGGTACTCATAGATTGGTCCGGCTTGGGATCTCTGTCCCTTGGTAGAATGAAAGGGATGAAAATTACCAAACTGGTGACCCTTAGATCTTGATTTCTTGTCTTGGGGGAGAAAGGCCCCTTTCCCTCCAGTCACCGTGGAAATAATCAAATCCAGACCCGGCTCAAACGTCTTTCCCTTGAGTTCTAGGGAATGGAATCTGGATTTTGATACCATATCAGCAGACCAAGATTTTAACCAAAGAGCTCTCTACGAAAGGACTGCAAAGCCAGAAGACTTAGCATTAAGACAATTGATCGCATGATAGCAACACATATGAAGCTATTGGCCATCCTAAGGGCCTTAATCCAATCTTGAATGTCTTCCAACGGAGTCTCAACTGGAACCATCTCAGAAAGAGAGTCACACCAAAAAGTGGTGGCACCAACAACTGCCGTGATACCTGCAGCCGGTTGAAAAAGAAGGCCTGTTTGATTAAACAAACAATCTCCTTAGGTACCCCTCCATCTTTCTGTCCATGGGGTCTCTGAAGGAGGTGCTATCCTTGAGGGGGATAGTAGTACGCTTGGCCAGAGTGGAGATAGTTCCATCCCCTTTGGGGATAGTACTCCATAATTCCAGATGAGAGTCAGGCCCTGGGAACATCTTCCTAAAATTAGGGGACGGGGAAAAAGCAATCCGCGGCTTCTCCCATTCCTTGGAGATAATGTCCCCATGCGAGCCGAAACCGGAAAAACCTCAGAGGCTTTAGGACTGGTTTGGTAGACCATGTCCAACTTAGGAATTTTATGTTCCTCAGATGACTTAGGCTCAGGGATATCCAAAGTTGATAAGACCTCCTTGAGTCTGAAATCCTCAGGTTCTGCTACCTTATCCTCAGCAGAATCAGAAGAAGAGAGTTCGCACTCAAAGGCCAAAGAGGAATGCTCGTCCTCAGAAAACCAAGATACACTGGACAACGCAGTCTCTAAAGAGCTACTAAATTACTCACAGAGGAAACATGTTTAATCTTTCTTTTCCATTTGCCTGAAACAGGAAAAGCACTCTGAAACAGCCGGCTGAAGCTGTGCTGCAAAGTCTACTGGCAAATAAACAACCTCAGAAGAAGACACTGCTGAGCCGCATGATGAATCTCTACGACCGATAACAGAGAACCTATGAAATAGACCCCCTAGAAGGAGATCATTGAATTCAAAATAGGCAATACTCTCTTCACATCCCTCTGACATTCACTGCACACTGAGAGGAAAACCGGGCTCCAGCCTGCTGCGAAGCGCATATCAACGAAGAATCTAGCACAAACTTACTTCACCACCTCCATGGGAGGCAAAGTTTGTAAAACTGATTTGTGGGTGTGGTGAGGGGTGTATTTATAGGCATTTTGAGGTTTGGGAAACTTTGCCCCTCCTGGTAGGAATGTATATCCCATACGTCACTAGCTCATGGACTCTTGCTAATTACATGAAAGAAAAGATGTGGCATATCCTGGACAACAGAGTCCTGAGAAGTGGAGGGCTCTGAAGGGTTAAACCACTTAGGAGGAGCAGAGGACTATTTAGATCCCCTAGATTTAGACTGGAGCACAGAGCTCAAGCAAATGGAACATAAGTGTGCAGGTGGACAAACCTTGGCCTCCTCACAAAACATACACGTCAGATTTTAAAACAGAATGATTAGCATCCTCTAAGGCAAAATGTAATTTGTCCTCCATATCTGGTATGTGATATCCCAAACAGAGATGAACATTAAATCAAATAATAAAATAAACGGGGGCGGAGCGAAGAGCTGAACCGGCATGACGCATCTTAGGAGAACTCCTGATCCTCATATAGATTTATAAACTTAAAAACAACTTTGGAGGAGTACGGGATAGACTTTCTGAGTTGTTTCTCTAGCCTATGCTGTTCAGCGACACTACACAACCTTTTTTTCAGGCTGTGGGTTTTAAGCTGCCACATAAATACCCCCCCCCCCCCCAGGCAACTGGGTTAATGAGTAATCTAACTTGATAACATCTGCCAAATGGATATGGATGCTGCCCTGCACAAGTTTGAAGATAACATATGTGAGATCTTATAAGATCATTTCTCAAGACCTACTAATCCTACTATTAACTCCTCAAAAATTTCTCCATCTCACATGGCATACAAGATGGCGGCGAAGTCCCAGGAACTATTAAAGACAAGCCAGATCCCTCAGCAATGTCTACAGGACTCCAAAGTCAAGTCACTAGCCTTTACACAACAGAGCTGACTGAAAGCTGGAGTACCAAGAGTGGCGGTGTCTAGCTGTGCTGAAAACTCCAATCCATTTAAAAAATTCATTTGAGGGAAAATTATGTACCTCCAACAGTGGCTAATGTTCAGAGGCTGGCTGTTCCTTTCTCTGTACTAGTAGAAAAAAGCAGCCTCCAGCAGTGAGCAAAGTGCACTAGTGAGTAGTGGGTGCTGTATCCATCTTTATTCATTTGAAGCCTTTCTCTGTACTGACAGAAGTTTGCGGACATCATCGCGGCCCGAGTGGCGGGTGACTGCAGGGCAGGCTGAGAACACCAGACCATGGATGCACTGCGTCAAGCTTAGAAGAAGTCAGAGATATGGAGCTGAGCACCTCTGGTCCCACTAGAGTAACAACGTACATGCAGACTCACATGGCTGATTCCGGATCTCCACTCACAATGCCGGGTAGAAGTTTACCATTCTCCAGGCCTATGTCACGTAAGCGCTATGTGGAGCCTATGCATCCCGTTCTCTGTGTTCCCCCTTCAAATGCAGCTACCAGAGACTGGGGTATCATCTGCTATGGGCATAGGTTGAAGAAACGGTTACATGGCTATTGACAATAGCCTACATTGACTTACAGGGAATGTGTAGTGGGACTCCTCTGTTTGGATTTAAGAAGGACATTTGACTGGAATTTCACTAAGGGGAATCTTGGACATATTTATGTTATACTATTTCATTTCTCCCCTGTAGTTAGGCAGTTTTCTCATAGGCAATGATTTTATTACTTTTCAGCCTATATATATATATTTACTTTGCCAATGTTCTGGCTTACCAAATATTATTTATGGGAGGTTTACTGAAAGCCACCATACACCATAGGGAGACATGTATCTTGTTATTTGTTTTTATTAAAGGGACACTGAACCCAAATTTTTTCTTTTGTAATTAAGAAAGAGCATGCAATTTTAAGCAACTTTCTAATTTGCTCCTATTATCAATTTTTCTTCATTCTCTTGACATCTTTATTTGAAAAAGAAGGCATCTAAGATTTTTTTGGTTTCAGTACTCTGGACAGCACTTTTTTATTGGTGGATGAATTTATCCACCAATCAGCAAGGACAACCCAGGTTGTTCACCAAAAATGGTCCGGCATCTAAACTTACATTCGTGCATTTCAAATAAAGATACCAAGAGAATGAAGAAAAATTGATAATAGGAGTAAATTAGAAAGTTGCTTAAAATTTCATGCTCAATCTGAATCGCGAAAGAAAAAAATTGGGTACATTGCCCCTTTAAGAGCCGACAACCTTAGGTTACTTGTGTTTATTCACAACTCAGGCTAAATAAAAACATTAATTGTAATAGAGAATCATTTTTCCACGCATAAAAATATTTTTTGGTTGAGATTTAATTAAGGTTAACTTAAGGTTAATTTAATTATTGGTTAACCTCTCTATTGATATTAATTTTACTCACTCTATATCCCATATAAAGTTAGATATAGGGCCGCAATGTTATGATCACCCTGCTAATGTTCTTATATGGTATTGGAGATGTACAGACACGTCTGTTTCAGAGTATAATTGACAGCTATCGCATACCTTGTAGGAGACCATTATTATTGCCGGTAATCGACTTTACAATACCTTTTTATTAGGCACAAGTTTTCTGGCTTTAAGTCCCTGTTCATATAGTTTACTAGTTTCAGCAGTACCCTAGATATCTACTAGACAAGAGACGCACATTATACATTTCTTCTCTTTGTCATGTTAACGTGTGTGTATGTTTTTGTTACTTCTCTAGATTCAATCAGCCCTATCCCCTCACCATAACATAATTTATGTAAGAACTTACCTGATAAATTCATTTCTTTCATATTAGCAAGAGTCCATGAGCTAGTGACGTATGGGATATACATTCCTACCAGGAGGGGCAAAGTTTCCCAAACCTCAAAATGCCTATAAATACACCCCTCACCACACCCACAAATCAGTTTAATGAATAGCCAAGAAGTGGGGTGATAAAAAAAAGTGCGAAAGCATATAAAATAAGGAATTGGAATAGTTGTGCTTTATACAAAAAAATCATAACCACCACAAAAAGGGTGGGCCTCATGGACTCTTGCTAATATGAAAGAAATGAATTTATCAGGTAAGTTCTTACATAAATTATGTTTTCTTTCATGTAATTAGCAAGAGTCCATGAGCTAGTGACGTATGGGATAATGACTACCCAAGATGTGGATCTTTCCACGCAAGAGTCACTAGAGAGGGAGGGATAAAATAAAGACAGCCAATTCCTGCTGAAAATAATCCACACCCAAAATAAAGTTTAATGAAAACATAAGCAGAAGATTCAAACTGAAACCGCTGCCTGAAGTACTTTTCTACCAAAAACTGCTTCAGAAGAAGAAAACACATCAAAATGGTAGAATTTAGTAAAAGTATGCAAAGAGGACCAAGTTGCTGCTTTGCAAATCTGATCAACCAAAGCCTCATTCCTAAACGCCCAGGAAGTAGAAACTGACCTAGTAGAATGAGCTGTAATCCTTTGAGGCTGAGTTTTACCCGACTCGACATAAGCATGGTGAATTAAGGATTTCAACCAAGATGCCAAAGAAATGGCAGAAGCTTTCTGACCTTTTCTAGAACCGGAAAAGATGACAAATAGACTAGAAGTCTTTCGGAAAGACTTAGTAGCTTCAACATAATATTTCAAAGCTCTAACAACATCCAAAGAATGCAACGATTTCTCCTTAGGATTCTTAGGATTAGGACATAATGAAGGAACCACAATTTCTCTACTAATGTTGTTGGAATTCACAACCTTAGGTAAAAATTCAAAAGAAGTTCGCAACACCGCGTTATCCTGATGAAAAATCAGAAAAGGAGACTCACAAGAAAGAGCAGATAATTCAGAGACTCTTCTGGCAGAAGAGATGGCCAAAAGGAACAAAACTTTCCAAGAAAGTAATTTAATGTCCAATGAATGCATGGGTTCAAAAGGAGGAGCTTGAAGAGCCCCCAGAACCAAATTCAAACTCCAAGGAGGAGAAATAGACTTAATGACAGGTTTTATACGAACCAAAGCTTGTACAAAACAATGAATATCAGGAAGATTAGCAATCTTTCTGTGAAAAAGAACAGAAAGAGCAGAGATTTGTCCTTTCAAGGAACTTGCGGACAAACCTTTATCTAAACCATCCTGAAGAAACTGTAAAATTCTTGGAATTCTAAAAGAATGCCAGGAAAAATGATGAGAAAGACACCAAGAAATATAAGTCTTCCAGACTCTATAATATATCTCTCTAGATACAGATTTACGAGCCTGTAACATAGTATTAATCACAGAGTCAGAGAAACCTCTTTGACCAAGAATCAAGCGTTCAATCTCCATACCTTTAAATTTAAGGATTTGAGATCCTGATGGAAAAAAGGACCTTGCGACAGAAGGTCTGGTCTTAACGGAAGAGTCCACGGCTGGCAAAGAAGAATAATAATATTATGAGAATCATGATCTGTTACTTGTTGCGCTAAAGTTTCCAACCAAAAAGTTGAAGCTGCAGCAACATCAGCCAATGATATAGCAGGTCTAAGAAGATTACCTGAACACAGATAAGCTTTTCTTAGAAAGGATTCAATTTTCCTATCTAAAGGATCCTTAAAAGAAGTACCATCTGACGTAGGAATAGTAGTACGTTTAGCAAGGGTAGAAATAGCCCCATCAACTTTAGGGATTTTGTCCCAAAACTCTAATCTGTCGGACGCCACAGGATATAATTGCTTAAAACGTTTAGAGGGAGTAAATGAATTACCCAAATTATTCCATTCTCTGGAAATTACTTCAGAAATAGCACCAGGAACAGGAAAAACTTCTGGAATAACCACAGGAGATTTAAAGACCTTGTTTAAACGTTTAGATTTCGTATCAAGAGGACCAGAATCCTCAATTTCTAAAGCAATTAAAACTTCTTTAAGTAAAGAACGAATAAATTCCATTTTAAATAAATATGAAGATTTATCAGCATCAACCTCTGAGACAGAATCCTCTGAACCAGAAGAATCATTAGAATCAGAATGATGATGTTCATTTAAAAATTCATCTGGATAACGAGAAGTTTTAAAAGATTTTTTGCGTTTACTAGAAGGAGGAATAACAGACATAGCCTTCTTAATGGATTCAGAAACAAAATCTCTTATGTTATCAGGAACACTCTGAACATTAGATGTTGTTGGAACTGCAACAGGTAATGGTACTTTACTAAAGGAAATATTATCTGCATTAACAAGTTTGTCATGACATTTAATACAAACAACAGCTGGAGGAACAGCTACCAAAAGTTTACAGCAGATACACTTAGCTTTGGTAGTTCCAGCACCAGACAGCGATTTTCCTGAAGTATCTTCTGACTCAGATGCAACGTGAGACATCTTGCAATATGTAATAGAAAAAACAACATATAAAGCAAAATTGATCAAATTCCTTAAATGACAGTTTCAGGAATGGGAAAAAATGCCAAAGAACAAGCTTCTAGCAACCAGAAGCAATGAAAAATGAGACTTAAATAATGTGGAGACAAAAGCGACGCCCATATAATGACGCCACATCCGTAACGCCGACATTTTTGGCGCAAAAGAACGTCAAAAAATGAAGCAACTTCCGGCGACACTTATGACGCCGGAAACAGAAAAGATTTTTTGCGCCAAAAAAGTCTGCGCCAAGAATGACGCAATAAAATGAAGCATTTTCAGCCCCTGCGAGCCTAACAGCCCACAGGGAAAAAGTCAAATTTTTAAGGTAAGAAAAATGATTGATTCAAATGCATTATCCCAAATATGAAACTGACTGTCTGAAAAAAAGGAATGTTGAACATTCTGAGTCAAGGCAAATAAATGTTTGAATACATATATTTAGAACTTTAAAAAAGTGCCCAACCATAGCTTTAGAGTTTCACAGAAAATAAGACTTATTTACCCCAGGACACTCATCTACATGTTTGTAGAAAGCCAAACCAGTACTGAAACGAAAATCAGCAGAGGTAATGGTATATATATACGAGTATATCGTCGATCTGAAAAGGGAGGTAAGAGATGAATCTCTACGACCGATAACAGAGAACCTATGAAATAGACCCCGTAGAAGGAGATCATTGAATTCAAACAGGCAATACTCTCTTCACATCCCTCTGACATTCACTGCACGCTGAGAGGAAAACCAGGCTCCAACCTGCTGTGGAGCGCATATCAACGTAGAATCTAGCACAAACTTACTTCACCACCTCCATAGGAGGCAAAGTTTGTAAAACTGATTTGTGGGTGTGGTGAGGGGTGTATTTATAGGCATTTTGAGGTTTGGGAAACTTTGCCCCTCCTGGTAGGAATGTATATCCCATACGTCACTAGCTCATGGACTCTTGCTAATTACATGAAAGAAATATTATTATAATGGTTCTCAACATGTATAGCTATGTACTTAAAATTGTATGTCCTGTGCACTATACATATGATGGTGTTAATTCTCCCCAACTCTCTCAGATCCCACAGCCTTGATCCATATAGTCCATAGACTCAAATAATCTTGATTTCTTATATTATGCTATGCCTATGAATGTGTTTGTTTGTTTTTTCTTTTCTAGAGCCCTATATTCTATCAAGCTGTGATATTTCTTATTTTTCAGTGGCGATGATATAATTTGTTTAATAGGTTCAGTTTCTCTAAACCCTAACAATATAGAGGACTTGGTTTGTTTTATTTCTTAATCAGCATGAGTAACCTCAAAATCACTTAAATGTTATTTTAAAAGGGTTAAACATACCTAGGATTCCAAACTCTTACTTAGAGATCCTATGGGTAAGTCCAGCACGTTCAAATGTAATTATTCAGGATTGTATACTGTTTTTGACTGGAAATATATATAGTTCTCTGAGCTATGTATACCCTATACAGTCTCTACTCGGAGCAATTCTATAATAAGGTAGTGTTCTAGCAATGTTTCTTTAAGAGTGTCCCGCTGAAGAACCAGACTCCAAGATTGATAGCAATCAAAGTATGTTCGTATAATGATTTACACATATGCTTAGGATGCATCTTTCTCTCTACGCTAGTTGGTTGTACTATTTTAGACTGTATATTGTAGATGCTGCCTGAAGCCGGGGTAGAGTCATAAAATACAATAATAGTACCCTCTGGAGCATGCATATGATATACCTATAATTAGTATATTTACTTACATGATCTGTACATATCTGAGTATAATTTTTTCCCAGTTTGAAGTCTGGTCTTCTGGAATAGGGAAATTCTAACATTTGTTTGCATATTTGCAATGATATTATATTCTCTGCAATGTTTAAAGTATGCTGGTTACACATTGAAACCCAATTACAGTATCTCTACTGACAGACTGCTTTTTTACATGTTCATGCTTAACTTAGAAGATCCTTTTGCCACTATATATTTAGACCATGGCGTGCCCTCCTATAATATTGCCTTAAGTAGCCTCTACATTTAATTGATTTTTCTCTCCTTTTGGTTTGAAGCTACAAATTTAGTTACTAGTTCACATAGTATTCAGAGCTGACATGAGTCTTCAATATACCCATATCTCAACCATATATTACATATTATCCTATTTTGTGTATCGCCAATTAGCTTCTAGTGCATATAGCTGCATTAACTCTTACAATACATATTCGCCAACTTAAGCTCCCTCCAACTATAGCTTATTGGATAAGCATAGGAAAATGCATCCTATGTAAACCCTATTTTATTCCTTTTAATTTTCCCCCTAAAACCCCCCTCAGCTATAATTAATATTTTGGAGGTCCATGAGTGACCCTTGTTCACTACCCGGGGACAACACTTTTTTAGCTGTTTTATCATAGTTACTGGGGATATATGTTTATATCTATAGTTTGAAAAACTTAAAAAATTGAGATGTTGCACAGTCTTCTTATCTTTTCACACAAGACATGTTTAGTTTGAGACATTACTCCAAGTTAATATATTTTGCCTTTATGTGATAACTCTTACAGGATGTCCAACTGTGCAATATTTGTGTTATGTCATAATTTCTATACAACTTGATGTGCGATAAGCTTGGTAATTGTTATATATTGATTGTTTGTTTGCATCATCTCAATAAAAATTATTAAAAAAAAAACAAAAAAAAAAAAACCTTTTTTTACAACACCTCTATAGCACTTGCTGTCTCTGGGATACTCACCAACTCCCAGAGCGGCCTACAGAACGACATTTCCAGAGCTCCTGACCATGATCGGAAGTGAATGCAGACGGAAGGAGCGTGCTGAACCAAGTGGTGCGACGTTTGGGAAGACCCACCTTCTGAAGTGCCAAAAAAAATATTTTACAAAAAAACATAATTTATGTAAGAACTTACCTGATAAATTAATTTCTTTCATGGTGGCGAGAGTCCATGAGCAAGTGAGGTCTGGGATATACATTCCTACCAGGAGGGGCAAAGTTTCCCAAACCTCAAATGCCTATAAATACACTTTCCACCTCACTCATACCTCAGTTTAACGTATAGCCAAGTTAGTGAAGTGTATAAGGAGTAAAAGCATAAAAATGAGGAACAGGATAAAAATTGTGCTTTAATACAAAAAAATTATATGGACTCTCGCCACCATGAAAGAAATTAATTTATCATTTAAGTTCTTACATAAATTATGTTTTCTTTCATATAGGTGATGAGAGTACATGAGCTAGTGATGTATGGGATATAATACCAAAGATGTGGAAGTACACGAGTCACTAGAAAGGGAGGGATAAAATAAAAATAGCTATTTCCGCTGAGAAATTAAAACCAAAAAAATAATTACGTTTTCTTAAAAATTAAAAAAACTTAAATCATAGGCACTAGAATCAAACTGAGACAGCTGCCTGAAGAACCTTTCTACCAAAAGCTGCTCCCAAAGAAGCAAAAACATCAAAATGAAAATTTTTAGTAAAGGTATGCAAAGAAGACCAAGTGGCTGCTTTGCAGATTTGATCAACTGAAGGTTCATTCTTGAAAACCCAAGATGTGGCAACTGGTCTTGTAGAATGAGCAGTCATTCTCTGAGGCGGTGACTGCCCCACCTCTAAATAAGCTTTGTGAATCAGAAGTTTCAACCAAGATACCAAAGAAATGGCAGAGGATTTCTGACCTTTTCTGGAACCAGAAAAAATAACAAATAGACTAGAAGTCTTTCTGAAATCTTAAGTAGCCTACATATAATATTTTAAAGCTCTTACCACATCCAAAGAATGTAAAGACCTTACAAGAGTATTCTTAGGATTAGACGCAAGGAAGGAACAATAATTTCCCTATTGATGTTGTTAGAATTCACAACGTAAGGCAAAAATTAAACGAAGTCCGCAAAACAGCTTATCTTGATGGAAAATCAGATAAAGAGATTCACAAGAGAGAGCAGACAATTCAGAAACTCTTCTAGCCAAAGAGATAGCCAAGAAAAATAATAGTCCAAAAATGCATAGGCTCAAAAGGAGGAGCCTGCAAAGTCTTTAATACCAAATTTAGACTACAAGGAGGAGAGATAGATTTAATAACAGGTTTGATACGAGTCAAAGTCTGTATGAAAAAGTGAACATCAGGAAGATCTTTCTGTGAAATAAAACAGAAAGAGAAGAGATTTATCCTTTCAAAGTATTGGCAGACAAACCTTTATCCAACCCATCCTGAAGAAACTGTACAATACTAGGAATTCTAAAAGAATGCCAAGAATAATCATGAGTGGAAATATAGGTTATCCAAACCTAGTGATATATTTTCATTGAAACAGGTTTACAAGCCTGTATCATAGTGTTAATTACAGAGTCAGAGAAACCTCTATGACTAAAGACTAAGCTTTGTTTTCCATGCCTTCAAATTTAGAGATTTGAGATCTGGATGGAAAAACAGGCCTTGAAACAGAAGGTCTGGTCTTAGAGGAAGTGACCAAGGTTGTCAACTGGACATTCGGACAAGGTCCGCATACCAGAACCTGTGAGGCCATGCTGGTGCTATCAGAAACACATAAGATTGTTCCATTATTATCTTTGAGATCACTCTTGGAAGAAGAACCAGAGGTGGAAAAATGTAAGCAGGTTGGTAAAACCATGGACTGCTAGAGTATCCATCAATTCCGCCTGAGGATCCCTGGACCTGGAGAGGTATCTGAGAAGTTTCTTGTTTAGATAAGAGGCTATCAGATCTATGTCTGAAAGACAACATCTGCACAATCTGATAGAACACATATGGATGGAGAGACCACTCCCCCGGATGTAAAGTCTGACAGCTGAGATAATCCGCTTCCCAATTGTCTATACCTGGTATATGAATCACAGTCATTAGACAAGAGTTGGATTCCACACAAGAAAGTATTAGAGATACTTCTTTCATTGCTACGGGACTGTGAGTCCCTCCTTGATGATTGACATATGCCACTGTTGTGACATTGTCTGTTTGAAACTGAATATACGATTCTCTCTTTAATAGAGGCCAAGCTTGAAGAGTTTTAGATATAGAGTGGTAACCTCGCCTCTCGAGGATTCCAAACTCCTTGTGCTGTCAGAGACCCCCAAACAGCTCCCCAACCTGTGAGACTTGCATCTTTTGTAATCACAGTCCAGGTAGGACGAACAAAAGAGGCCCCTTGAACAATAAAGTGATGGTGTAACCACCAAGTCAGAGAGAGTTGAGTGTTGGGATTTAAGTATATCAGTTGTGATATCTGAGTATAATCCCTGCACCATTGGTGCCACATGCAAAGCTGTAGAGGTCTCATATGAAAACAAGCAAAAAGGATTGCGTCCGATGCTGCAATCATGAGACCTTCCATGCACATACCTAATGAAGGGAATGATGAGACTGAAGGTTAAGACAAGCTGAAACCAATCTCAAACGTCTCTTCCCTGTTAGGTATAGAGTCATGGACACTGAATCTATCTGGAAATCTATTGAGCTAGTACCAAGATATCGTCCAAATAAGGAAACACCTAAAACTATTAAGGGCACCTAAAACTATTAAGAATATTCTTGGTGCTGTTGCAAGGCTAAACAGAAGAGCAACAAATTGGTAATGCTTGTTTAGAAAAGAGAATCTCAGAAAACGATAGTGATCTGGATGAATCGGAATGTGAAGGTAAGCGTCCTGTAAGTCTATTGAGGACATGAAGTGACCTTGCTGAACAAAAGGCAGAATAGTCCTTATATTCACTATCTTGAAAGTTGGGACTCTTACAAAACAATTTAAAGTTTTCAGATCCAAAATTGGTCTGAAAGAATTTTTCTTCTTTGGTACAATGAATAGATTTGAATAAAAACCGCAATCCTTGTTCCTGCTGTGGAAACGGGATAATTACCCCTGAAAGTTCTAGATCTGAAACACATTTCAGAAAAGGCTTGAGATTTTTCTGGGTTTTTTGGTACATGAGTAGAAAGAATCTTCCCAAACTAGGTCTTATTCGATACCCTTGAGAAATTATATTCTGAATCCACTGATTTTGGACAGAGTCTGTCCAAACTCTTTGAAATAGCTTAGTCTGCCCCTTACCAGGAGAACTGGCTTGAGGGCCACACCTTCATGTAGGTTTAGGGGCAGGATTTGGTTTCTTATAAGACTTGGATTTATTCCAATTTGGAGATGGTCTCCAATTAGAGCCAGAAGCCTTAGGGGAAGGAGTGGTTTTCCGTTCTCTATTCTGACGAAAGGAACAAAAATGATTGGGGGCTTAAAAATTACCCTTAGATTTCTTGTCTTGGGGCAGAAAGACTCCCTTACCCCCCAGTAACAGTGGAGATAATAATCTAGACACCATGTCAGAATGGAATGGATTAAGCCATAAAGTTCTTCTAGTTAGAATGGCTAAACATATGGATTTGACATTGATCTTCATAACATCAAATATAGCATAATAAATAAAATGATTTGTATGTTGAAGTAAAACAATAATGTTAGATAATTCAGAATCTGAAGACAACTGCTGTGCTAAACTGTCCAACCAAAAAATAGAAGCAGCAGCAACATCAGCCCTAGATATAACAGGTCTAAGAAAATAGCCAGTATGAAAATATGCCCTTCATAGATAAGTTACAAACTTCCTATCCAAAGGTTCCTTAAAAGAAATACTGTCTTCCATAGGAATAGTAGTATGTCTGGCAAGAGTGAAAATTGCCCCATCAACTTTAGGAACTGTTTCCCAAAGTTCTAAAATGGCTACAGGTAAAGGATACAATTTCTTAAACCTACAATAAGGGTTAAAAGAGGTACCAGGCTTAGACCATTCTTTAGCAATCACATTAGAGATAGCATCAGGAATTTAGACAATTACTAGCTTATCATCAGAAGGTTTAGACTCCTCAATACCCAAAGTAAACTAAACTTCCTTTAAGAGAGAACATATATATTCTAACTTGAATAAAAAAGATTTGTCTATATCTGTCTCTGACATGGCATTCCCTGAATCAGAGGAAGCCCCATCAGTATGCTGAAGGTCAGAACTTAATTCATTAGGGTTAGGAAAATGTTGGAAAACCCTTTTACGTTTATTTAAAGGCAAAATAGCAGTCATTGCCTTCTCTATAGCTACATAAATAAAATCTTACATGTCTGCAGTAATGCTATGTACATAAGACTGAGATAGAATAACAGTGGGTGTATTTGTACTCATAGATATATTATCAGCATTAAACAAATGGTCAAAAACAAGAGCCACATAATAAAGCTGAATAATTTAGATCAGCTTTAATACAACAAACATACTTGGCTTTGGTAAATACGTGTTCAGGCAGCTCAAATCCTATGGTAACATCAGAGGCAGGTTCAATTTGAGTCATAATTGCAACAAAAAAAAAAAATTCTGCTAATTTATATCCATGCTCCTATATATGATATATATAACAGGCTTGAGAGAATGGGAAACAGAGCGAAAATTTATAAAAAAAGAAAATGGATTTATAAAATAATGCTTCATGAAAGCTCTCTAAGTGTTGACAGAGAACACTGAATGAGCTGGGGGCAGAGCTTATAACAGCAACATTTTGGCGGTAAAATGTTGGTGCAAAAAAAGTCACAAAATGATAACACGTCACACTATGACATAAATAGCATCATCACATGAGCGACATGCAAAGCTGAGGATTTATAACACACCTAGCACTCTAAAAAGCAGGTAAGAAGTTTGATTGTATATACAAAAAAACAAAAATGATCCTAAATAAAGCCTAATAGATACTTCTATTATAGCTGCATAAAATGTGATTATCAACATTCCATGAGACTAACATAATACTTAGCATCCTAATTTATAAATAAATTACTAGCTCCAAAAAAAAAACCTGTATGTTTCACAGGCTCTACCAACCTTGACAAATATTTAGCCACCAATAAAGTCACTAAAAAAGAGCACTGAATCACTGACTCAAGGCATGCATACAAACAATATATAACAACTTTACTTAAAAAGTGACCAATCCATAGCTGAGAGTGTCTTATATAATAAAAGTATATACTTACCGTGTAAGACACCCATCCACATATAGCAGACAGCCAAACCAGTACTGAAACATATCAGCAGAGGTAATGGTACAAGAGTATATTGTCGATCTATAATGGAAGGCAGCAGATGAATCCCTGCGACCTATTTACAGAGAGCCTTATGAAAAGCTTTCCCATAGGCGATACATAGTATCATCAGGCAATACTCCCTTCACATCCCTCAGACAAACACTGCACTAAGAGAGGAACTGGGCTTCAATATGCTTAGAAGCGCCTTTCACTGAAGAAATCAGCACATCATGCTTCACCATTTCCTAAGGAGGCAAAGTTTGTAAAACTGAGGTATGAGTGAGGTGGGAGGTGTATTTATAGGCATTTGAGGTTTGGGAAACTTTGCCACCTCCTGATAGGAATGTATATCCCGTATGTCACTAGCTCATGGACTCTCACCACCTTTATGAAAGAAAACACTTATCTATATAAAGAGGTGCCAGTTGGGTCACCTATAAAAGTCCCCCTTGATCCTTAATGTAGTCATATCAAACGTACCCCCATAGGGACAGGGCTGAATAAAGTAAAAATATTTACCCTCTAGGGTCCTTGCTGTAGAGTCTGACAGCTTCATCCACTTCTGGCAGTGACTTGGGACACAAAGGAAAGCAGTGTAAACTTACAACGGTTGCCAAAGGTGGTGTTAGCAGACATGAACTGGAAGGAGGCTAGAAAAGCTTCCCAGTGACATCCAGAAGCTAACTTTTACTATAACTCTTACTAAGAGGATTACATGGCTACTGCAAGAACCCCAGTCCTGTCTTACAGGGAAACTACCCATTAAAGGACTAAAAATCTAATGTTCTTCAGAGCACTTTCTTCACCAACCTCCTAGTTGACAAGGCAAAGAATTACTGGGGAAATAGGGGAAGTGGGAGGGATACTTCTAGTTTTGACAAATTCTTTTAGTAGAGGGTCGTAATTTGCCCGAATTACTATCTTCGGGTCCGGGGAAAGGATAACCCCCAAATGTTTCAATTCAGTTGTGGACCAAGCAAATGGGTAAGTCTCCTTGAGCCCCTTAAGTTGCTCCGTAGGCAGGTTTATTACCAACGCCTCTGTCTTAGTAAAGTTGAGCTTATAGTATGATATCGTACCAAATGTCCGTAAACATTCGAAGACTACCAGCAATGAGGTCTCAGGTTCCGTGATGAACAGGGTGAGGTCATCTGCAAAAAGTGCGAGTTTCTGCATAGTATCATGAATCAACATTCCCTGTATTCCAGCAGTTTTTCTAATCATGGCCGCCAGAGGCTCAATAGACAGCACAAAGAGCAGTGGGGACAACGGGCACCCCTGCCTAGTCCCATTTCTGATCTCAAAGGGATCGGAGCAGAACCCCTTTCCTCGGATTCTGGCTGAAGGGCCCGAGTACAGTGCCATGACCGCACTAATTAGACGGACCGGAAGCCCAAAGGCCCTCAACACTTCCTCCATATACTCCCACCGCACCCTGTCGAAGGCCTTTTCTGCGTCCAACGACAGGGCAACAAGTGGGAGCCCCAGAGACTTGGATTCAGCAAAAATGTCTAGAAGGCGGCGCGTATTGTCCGAACCCTGATGGCCCCGGACAAACCCCACCTGGTCCAGATGGATCAGGGAGGGGAGTATTTTGGCTAGTCTATTGGCCAGGATTTTCGAGTAAAGTTTTATATCCACATTTATTAAGGATATAGGTCTATAACTTGCACATCTGCTCGGATCTTTATCCGGTTTTGGGATGGTCACAATTTCTGCTTCCACGTATTCTCTGGGAAAACACCCAGTCTGGAAGGCTGCATTAAAGACAGACATCAGGATGGGACTAACCTCCCCCGAGAGTTTCTTGTAGAAGATTGATGAAAATCCATCTGGACCCGGGGCCTTGTGCAGTTTCAGCCCCTTTATAGCCTGGGTCACCTCAGAAACAGTAATAAGAGCTGACAACGATTCCTCAGCTTCCTTCGGGACCTTGGGCAGGTTGAGGGTATGCAGAAAGTTCACTATATCCTCTCTAGGGAGGCTTGGCCTTCCCTCCGAAGAGGATATCTGGTAGAGCTTGCTATAATACTCCACAAATGCTTCGCCTATGGCTCTCGGCGAATAACACCTCCCCTCCTCCGTCTGGATATAGGAGATTCTGTTTGCCATTGTTTTTTGGCAAAGTTTATTCGCGAGCATGCGGTCGGCCTTGTTTCCACTATGGTAGAATTTCATTTTCAGATATCTGAGCGTTCTTTGCGTTTGCTCAAGCTCCAATTTTTGGATTTGTGCCTTGATTTCTTGCCACTTAGTGACATCCAGAGGGGAGGCCCTGTTCTCAGCTCTCTTCCTAAGTGCTCCCAGCTTGCAGTATAACTGTGCCAGGGACTCATTTCTCCGTTTTCTCTGCTGTGATTCCTTTTTTATAAGGAGCCCCCTCATGTAGGCTTTTAGTGCCAACCAGACTATGGGGACTGAAGTCTCCCCTGTGTTATTGACCCTTAGAAATTCTGTGGTTTCTCTGGTCCATTTGGGCATGGAAGTATCTTGGAATAAATGATCAGGCATGCGCCATCTCCTGGGCCCCTCTCGGGCACCTCCTGCCTCTAAGGCAACCACCACTGCATCATGGTCAGACCATGTGCATGGCATTATAACAGATCTTTGTACCCTCCTCAGTGCCCAAGGGTCACAGAAGAAGTAGTCTAATCTGGAGAAGGATGAGTGGGGAGCCGAGTAGAAGGTATGATCACAGCAGTCAGGGTGGAGAGCCCTCCAGACATCATGGAGATCATATTGGGCAGACAGTTCCCTACATTTTTGAGAGGTATAGTCTCTATTCCTATCTCCTGACAGTTTAGTGTTCCCCCTTCTATCTTTCTCTGGATCCCAGATCATGTTGAAATCTCCAGCTAGTAGGGTGTGGCCTTGTTTCACTTTATCTAATTTCCGGAGGAGATTCTTAAGGAAGCTAGCTTGATTGGTGTTGGGTACATATATAGCCACCAATGTATACAGAATACAATCAAGCCGGCATACACAAATTACGTACCTCCCTGCAGCATCGCATTCAGTGTATATAGGTTCGTACGCTACTTGATCCCCTATCAGTATCGTCACACCCCTTGCCTTCTTGTGAAATGTGGATGTAATACAAATTGGGTAGTGTATTGATTTGAATCTGGCGGCTATATCTTCCGTCCAGTGGGTCTCTTGGAGGAGAGCTATATCAATATGGTGTTTTTTCAGAAATTTAGTGAGCAAGCTCCGTTTAGTCGGAGAGTTCAGGCCTCTGGTGTTTAAAGTGCATAGTTTCATGTCTCGCAGCTGTGAGGGGGGCCCTCAGGTGAAAGAAGAGAAAGAGGAAAGGGAAAAAAGAGAAAAAAAAAAAAAAAAAAAAAAAAAAAAAAAGGGGGGGGAGGGGGGTAGGGGAGAGAGGGAGGGATGAGAGTTATAGAATAAGAGTTTTCGTAATGCTGATCCAACCTCCCCAGACGCCCCGCCTCCCCGAATTGGCAGAGAGTCCTCTACTCCGCCAGGTGTATGCGGGGGGCCAAGTGTCCCCTATCCGCATATGAATCCTATGTTTCACGGGTTGGGGAGCAGTGATGTAAAATACTGTGATATGTAGAGGAGTGGAGCGTTGGGGTGGAGAGGATAGGGACAGGAATAGATGGAGTGAGGTAATGTTGGTAGGGCGGGGAAGTGGGGAGGGATGGGGCGTGGGACAGGAAACAGGAGTGGGCAGAAGGAATGAGTGAGAAGCACGACGGGATGGGATAGTCGAGATGGGATGGGAGAGGCAAAGAAACTAGTATGGGACACGATGGGAAGGGAGCGGGAGAAGGGAGTTATGAGATGGAG
Organism: Bombina bombina; assembly: GCF_027579735.1. NCBI lineage: Eukaryota > Metazoa > Chordata > Amphibia > Anura > Bombinatoridae > Bombina > Bombina bombina. Next base: position 43,992 of record NW_026510704.1, read on the forward strand.
GGGTAAGATGGGAACTATGTGGTGGAAGGACAGAGGACGAAAGTTGGAAGATGGAGGGGGGCTAGGTAGAGAGGCGAAGGGGAAAGAAGATTGTGATGAGCCGGTAGGTGTGCAGTGCACAGTGTAAAACAGAGAATGAAGGGTGGAAAGTGGAGGGTGAGGGTTGGGGGATGTAGGGTGAAAGGTGGGGGGCGAGATATGGGAGAAGAAGGTAATAGATGCGGAATGGAAGGTGGAGGGTGAGAGATAGAGGATGAGAGATGGAATATGAAAAGTGGTAGTTGAGGGGTGAAGGATGAAGGATGAAAGATGAAAAATGAAAAATGAAAAATGAGAAATGAAAAAAAAAAAAAAAAAGAGGGGGGCGGAGCCAACAACAGACCCATAGCCCCCCCCCCAAACCTGTGTCTATAGAAACATATAAAATTAAAACAACATCAACAAATTTATAACCGTGCATAAAGACAGCAGTGACTTAACATAGGCCTGATAAGCCTTCAACATTAGTAAAATTTAAATCCACTTTGACATTAAACAGCAATTTCTAAGAAACATATAGACATTCACTGAGACTAGTGGCATTCAAAACTTATACTTTTACTAGTTTTCTCGACATAGTTGAGACCCACTAGTGCACTTCTAAGTGGACACAACCTAGCCAGACCTATGCAGACCCCAACAGGCACAGAATTAGTCTCAGGACTATGGGCTACCAGGATTCCATTCTTGGGCATGTACTCTCAGCTCCGGACTCCTTCTGCGTGGACGTGCTGGTAGGTTACGTTCTATGGGGGGTCTCCCCGGGGAGGCTGACAGTGACCCAGCCTGCCTTGGCAATTGCCATGTCCTGAGGAGCTCCTGCCCCTGTTGGGGAGTCAATATGATATGCTGAGTTCCATCTTTGGTAGCTATTAGTTTGGTTGGAAAGCCCCATCTGTATCGAACTTGGTTACTTCTCAAGACTCTGGTGACCTCTGCAAAACTTCTCCTTTGAGCCAATGTGTAGGCGGAGAGATCTGGAAACAGCGTGACCTCTCTGAATTGGCCATTAAGCTGGGGGGAGCGCAGCATTGCTCTCATCAATTTATCTTTGTATGAGTAGTAATGTAAACGGGCTATAGTGTCTCTGGGTTTGCCAGGAGGAAGATTTCTAGGTCTCGCCGTACGATGGATGCGATCTATTCTGTTCATGTCTCCAGCAGCTGGACCGAGGATTGACTGGAAAAGACGATGTGCATAATCTTCTAAGTCTTGCGGGAGAACCGACTCTGGGATTCCTCTGAGTCTCACATTATTTCGCCTAGATCTATCCTCTAGATCCGCCACCTTCGCCTCCAATGAAGATACTTGATCCATCAGGCTTTGCGTTTGGCCCACCCAATTAGTATGGTCCACCATGAGATCTTCCTGTTTCCTTTCAATAGTATCAGTTCTTTCACTGATAGAGGAGATATCTCGTCTCAGATCCTCAAATGTTCTTTCCAACTTGTCAAACCGTCTGCTGAGGGTCTGATTTTGGGTCTCGAACATGCGCTGGATGGATTCAAGTGGTAAAGGTAGAGTGTCTCCCTTAAATCTACCTGGGGTATTTGAAGTGGAGAGCCTACTCTTGGGATGGTCCTCCGGCATATCTGAGGTATTAGATAACTCATCTTCGGATCTGACTGAATCTCTTTGTCCCCTCGGGTGGAAGTGATCCATCACAGTCTTCTTAGGGCCAAGGTTGCCTTTCAGTTTCTTCTTCGCTTGCTGCGACATAGTTGCTAGGTCTTTCCTTACCAAACTGGTCACTGCTATAACTGGTATATGGATGTTGTCAATCTGTATTATGTGAGGAGGGGGGGGGGGGCTTCCAGGGCCCTTTTTAAACCGACATAATGGTGTCTGACTAACTTTGGGTGCACAAATCAATGTATAGCAGGCATGTAGTCTCCCTCAAGGGGAGGGATCACCGGGTCTGCAGAAGGTCTGGAGGTATTAGTTTTGTCTACCACTATACTGGGGGTTGAGCCCCCCTAGGGGGTATGCTGCTGTATCTTTATGTTAATATGCGGCCCTCTCCTAGGGAATTTGTCACCATAGGACGAGATGGGGAAAGGGAAAGGGGGTATGACCCGCCAGTAGTCACCTGGCGGGAAAGGGAGGAGAGGGCACACCTAGAACCTGGAAATAAGGTTAATGTTAGAAATGCAAACTTAACAAAAATCAGTTCAACACCCTTTATAACCAGAGGACATATATCTAGATCCCCCAAGATAAACTGCAGCAAGTTAGGCAAGACAAGGTTGTAATGATAAATTTTCTTAGGGACAACCCAAAAATTATACTCAGATCTAGAACAGGTGTATCAATTACAGAACCATTATACCTGTAGGGATAGTCAAAAAGTATTAGGCATACACTTATCAAACATAAATTGAAATGACACTCCACTTTGGGCTCTGAGCTCAAAGACACTTGCGCTGACGCAGCAGCCTTTAGTATATAAAAAAAAAACTGCCAGCAATCACCAAGCTATGTTAAAATGGTGAGGCCAAGAAACCTCACCTAAATTAAGTCAATAGCCCACAATTTCTAGTACCAGATCAAAAAGGCCTCTAATCCCACACTATAAGGATAGGGCCTGAAGCATAAAGCACAGTAGGTTAACTTGTACAAATTCGCATTAATTGGTACACACTCGTCTAAATTGCAATTTAAATAACTGCTATAGCAAATGCCTGCAAAAGATAAATGGTTAGAAATGCAGTAAAAGGTTGACACAACACATTTTACAGTCGCTAATACCTAGTATGTAGTGGCAAAAAGGGTCAAACCTTTACAATAGAATTGATGCGCAGGGCCACTATGAATGCTGTTATACACCTGATCCTATAGGGAGAAAGCGAGAACGTTATGAAACAGGCATTGCAAATATACACTCCACTTTGGGCCAAAGACAATAATGCTGGCACAGCAGCTTAAAACACAACAACCTGCATACACTGATTTTCAGTCCATCAAGTATGCCCTGAGGGTTTATGAGTTCCCAGAGAAAAAAAGGTTCTCCTATGTGGCTTGGCAATTCAGATGCGCACAGTCTTGTATGCTAGGGTAAATTTGTGTGTAAAGGACTGGCTGTCTCTGCCTAATTGACCGGATTTCTTCCTTTTGAAAGCAAGGGGACCCTGTGGGGTACAGACAGTCCCTACCAGGTAATTGACCAGTGGCAGTATAATATGAGGCTTAATATGTGATATGAAACCTGCAGCAGGTCATAAAAACAGCAACTGTGTGGCTTTTCAAAGTTTTATAGTTTTTCCCCCAGGCCACATGGGTCAATCAGATTCCCACAGGGCCCCAAAAAAAAAAAAAAAAAAAAAGCAGAAACTTAACGTTACTCACTCAGGTATGACCGGTGACTCGGATATCCCCTCCGCTGGCCCTCTTAGGTAGTCTGATGCACAGGGGATGGAAATCCCGGACTCTAGGGCAACTTTAGTATATAGGCCCCAGGTACAGCCGGTCACTGCTGACAGAAGGTGCAGAGGCGCAAGATGGCCGTTGTTCGCGCCCTTTTCTGACAGTGCTGATGTCTGACGAATAGGCTGCAGATCCTGGGCAAGGGTCAAGCAATCCAGGTTAAACCACCCTCCAGGTAAAAGGGTCTCCTCGTGACCTCAATCGGGCCAGATCTCGTGTGGTCACAAACCCCCTCGATGTTTCCTGGCCAATGGAATTTACCCCCATCAAACCATATATTTTTGAAAAGTAGACACCCTAGGGTATTTCAAATGCTGATATTTTAACACTTTCCATGCACTAATTCAACCACTAGTCTTTGTCAAACTTTTGTGTGGTCATTTTTTTGTGTTATTTTTCACACACATTGTACTTTAGGCATGGATTTTCAGTTCCTGTTATGTGTTGCTGCCAAAAACCACCTCAATATGTGTTCAACAACATCTCCTGAGTACAGTGATACCACCTATGTATAGGTGTGTCTGGTTCTCTGGGGGCTAAATGGCCTTATTTTTAGGTAGCGCATTCCAGTTTTTCAACTTGGAATTTTCACATCGGTCATCATGCACCCATGTCCTATTTGGGACATTTCTGAAGCTGGCCAATGGAATTTACCCCCATCAAACCATATATTTTTGAAAAGTAGACACCCTAGGGTTTTTCAAATGCTGATATTTTAACACTTTCCATGCACTAATTCAACCACCAGTCTTTGTCAAACTTTTGGGTAGTCATTTTTTTGTGTTATTTTTCACACACATTGTACTTTAGGCATGGATTTTCAGTTCCTGTTATGTGTTACTGCCAAAAACCACCTCAATATGTGTTCAACAACATCTCCTGAGTACAGTGATACCACCTATGTATAGGTGTGTCGGGTTCTCTGGGGGCTAAATGGCCTTATTTTTAGGTAGCGCATTCCAGTTTTTCAACTTGGAATTTTCACATCGGTCATCATGCACCCATGTCCTATTTGGGACATTTCTGAAGCTGGCCAATGGAATTTACCCCCATCAAACCATATATTTTTGAAAAGTAGACACCCTAGGGTTTTTCAAATGCTGATATTTTAACACTTTCCATGCACTAATTCAACCACCAGTCTTTGTCAAACTTTTGGGTAGTCATTTTTTTGTGTTATTTTTCACACACATTGTACTTTAGGCATTGATTTTCAGTTCCTGTTATGTGTTACTGCCAAAAACCACCTCAATATGTGTTCAACAACATCTCCTGAGTACAGTGATACCACCTATGTATAGGTGTGTCGGGTTCTCTGGGGGCTAAATGGCCTTATTTTTAGGTAGCGCATTCCAGTTTTTCAACTTGGAATTTTCACATCGGTCATCATGCACCCATGTCCTATTTGGGACATTTCTGAAGCTGGCCAATGGAATTTACCCCCATCAAACCATATATTTTTGAAAAGTAGACACCCTAGGGTTTTTCAAATGCTGATATTTTAACACTTTCCATGCACTAATTCAACCAACAGTCTTTGTCAAACTTTTGGGTAGTCATTTTTTTGTGTTATTTTTCACACACATTGTACTTTAGGCATGGATTTTCAGTTCCTGTTATGTGTTACTGCCAAAAACCACCTCAATATGTGTTCAACAACATCTCCTGAGTACAGTGATACCACCTATATATAGGTGTGTCGGGTTCTCTGGGGGCTAAATGGCCTTATTTTTAGGTAGCGCATTCCAGTTTTTCAACTTGGAATTTTCACATCGGTCATCATGCACCCATGTCCTATTTGGGACATTTCTGAAGCTGGCCAATGGAATTTACCCCCATCAAACCATATATTTTTGAAAAGTAGACACCCTAGGGTTTTTCAAATGCTGATATTTTAACACTTTCCATGCACTAATTCAACCACCAGTCTTTGTCAAACTTTTGGGTAGTCATTTTTTTGTGTTATTTTTCACACACATTGTACTTTAGGCATGGATTTTCAGTTCCTGTTATGTGTTACTGCCAAAAACCACCTCAATATGTGTTCAACAACATCTCCCAAGTACAGTGATACCACCTATATATAGGTGTGTCGGGTTCTCTGGGGGCTAAATGGCCTTATTTTTAGGTAGCGCATTCCAGTTTTTCAACTTGGAATTTTCACATCGGTCATCATGCACCCATGTCCTATTTGGGACATTTCTGAAGCTGGCCAATGGAATTTACCCCCATCAAACCATATATTTTTGAAAAGTAGACACTCTAGGGTTTTTCAAATGCTGATATTTTAACACTTTCCATGCACTAATTCAACCACCAGTCTTTGTCAAACTTTTGGGTAGTCATTTTTTTTGTGTTATTTTTCACACACATTGTACTTTAGGCATGGATTTTCAGTTTCTGTTATGTGTTACTGCCAAAAAACACCTCAATATGTGTTCAACAACCTCTCCTGAGTACAGTGATACCACCCATGTATAGGTGTGTTGGGGTCTCTGGGGGCTAAAAGGCCTTATTTTTAGGAAGCCCATTCCATTTTTTCCACTTTGAATTTTCACATCCCATGCACCCATGTCCTATTTAAGACATTTCTGAAGCCGGCCAATGTAATTTACCTCAATCAAAACATATATTTTTGAAAAGTAGACTTCCTAGGGTATTTCAAATGCAGGTATTTTAACACTTTCCATGCACTAATTTAACCACTAGTCTTTGTCAAACTATTGGGCATTCATATTTTTGTGTTATTGTTCACATACATTGTACTTTAGACATGGATTCACAGCTCCTGTTATGTGTTACTACCAAAGAAGACACCAATTTGTGGTCACCAACATCTCCTGAGTTCAGTGATACCACCTATGCATAGGTTTGGTGGCTTGTTTGGGGGGTGCAATGCCAAATGTCTGACATGCGTTTGTGATTTTTTTTCACATTTAACATATTTTCTTTGCCTATCGTCTTTTTGGGGGGTCTTTTAACATACCCCAATTTATTTGTTTTCCATGAATGTGCATATATTTGAAAAGTTGACACCCCAAGGTATTGTATATGATGTGCTTTGATGCCTTTGAAGCAACCGTTTTAGCCCAAAAAATTGGAGAAAGTGTATGGTGGTTATTTTTCAATTTTCATTTTTACAGACACATTGCTTTTTGACTATGATTTAGGAGAGACTGTTGTAAGTTATTGCAAAAGAATACTTCAGGTTGTTTTCTGCAAGGCACCCTGAGTACACCTATGCCCCCCATGCATAGGTTTGCCAGGATTTTGGGAAGGTTATGTTACAATTTTATGACTTGTGATTTTAGTTATTAACAATGAGAGTATTTCTTCTGATAGGCCTATCTTTAGTTTGTGGCCTATTGCATACCCCACTTTTATTTATTGCCATGAAAGTGTATATTTTTTAAATGTTGACACCCCAAGGTATTGTATATGGTGTGCTTTAATGCCTTTGAAGCAACCATTTTAGCCCAAAAAATTGGAGAAAGTGTATGGTGGTTATTTTTCAATTTTCATTTTTACAGACACATTGCTTTTTGACTATGATTTAGGAGAGACTGTTGTAAGTTATTGCAAAAGAATACTTCAGGTTGTTTTCTGCAAGGCACCCTGAGTACACCTATGCCCCCCATGCATAGGTTTGCCAGGATTTTGGGAAGGTTATGTTACAAATTTATGACTTGTGATTTTAGTTATTAACAATGAGAGTATTTCTTCTGATAGGCCTATCTTTAGTTTGTGGCCTATCGCATACCCCACTTTTATTTATTGCCATGAAAGTGTATATTTTTTAAATGTTGACACCCCAAGGTATTGTATATGGTGTGCTTTGATGCCTTTGAAGCAACCGTTTTAGCCCAAAAAATTGGAGAAAGTGTATGGTGGTAATTTTTCAATTTTCATTTTTACAGACACATTGCTTTTTGACTATGATTTAGGAGAGACTGTTGTAAGTTATTACAAAAACATACTTCAGGTTGTTTTTTGCAAGGCACCCTGAGAACACCTATGTCCCCCATGCATAGGTTTGACAGGGGTTTTGGTTAAAAAAAAATAACAGGCCCAATTTTAGAAAAAAATAGAGTAGTGAAATGTAAAAATCTGGCACAGTAAAAGTAAAAAAAAAAAAAACCCATCTAACAGTAAACATAACCAAAAAAAAATAAAAAAAAAATATATATATATATAACACCAAATGTATTTATTTATTTTAAAAATTGACCATTGTATGGTACCGCTTGAAGCAGTCCCCAATGCAGAGTGCAGGCTGTCCAGGGCAATCAGGACAGTGATATATGGTGTCCCTTCTCTTCCCCCTCTTGGTACAGACTCTACATTTTTTTTGTGGTTTCTGCTTTGCGGCAGTAGGGGGGATTTTAAAAATAAAATGAGTTGCCCCAACTCTGCTCTCTCCCATCACCGCCCGGGGAGCAGGTGCATCATGGTACAAAATCCCAGTAATAATCTGGAGCTGAAACTGTAAAAAAGTTTTTTTAACTCTGGGGTTTGCTTTTTTGAACAACAAAAAAGCGTTGTGGGTTGCAATCTGCATTAGGTAAATTGCAACCTTTTTGTACCAGGCCCTTGTCTTCCGCATAATTAGGTAGGGCTGCAGCAGCTGATCAGCCAGATCAACCCCACCCATATGCCGGTTATAAGACTTGATGCACACTGGCTTCCTTATGATCTCAGCTCTGCCACGTACAGAAACCGCCACCGTCCTCTCTGTGTGGATGGTGGTAAGAAGGTATACATCCTTCTTGTCTCTGTACTTAAGTGCCAACAGCTCCTCTTGGCGCAGAGCTGAGGTCTCCCCCCTTCGTAGCCGGGTGCGTACAAGTTGTCCTGGGAAACCTGCGCGGTTCTTTTTAATTGTACCGCAAGCTACTGTATCAAAGCAATACAGTAGCTTGAACAAAAGGACACTTGTATAAAAATTGTCTAAGTACAAGTGATACCCTTTGTTCATTAGGGGTAATATCAGGTCCCAGACAATCTTGCCAGTGGTTCCCATATGTTCTGGGCAACCTGGAGGGTCAAGGTGGCTATCCTTTCCCTCATACACCCGGAAGGCCTGAGTATACCCAGTCTCGCTGTCACAGAGCTTATACACCTTTACCCCATATCTGGAGCGTTTGGAAGGAATATACTGCTTGAATCCCAGCCTTCCCTTATACTTCATTAGGGATTCATCAACGCATATATTCCTTCCAGGTGTATAAGCCTCTGCAAACCTGGCAGAAAAGTGGGTTATCAGGGGGCGGATTTTATACAGCCTGTCAAATTGGGGATGCTCCCTAGGGGGGCACAGGCTGTTGTCGCTGAAGTGCATGAAATGCAGAATCATTTCATACCTCTTCCTCGACATAGTCTGGGAGAAAATGGGGGTAGAGCAGATGGGGCTACTACTCCAGTAGGAGCGAATGGAGGGTTTCTTTATGATGCCCATCAGCATAGTCAATGCCCAGAATTTTTTGAATTCTGGCACATTGATGGGGGCCCATTGCTGCTTTGCCAAATATGTTCCAGGCTTTGCAGCACGGAACTGATGGGCATATAAATTAGTTTGGGCGACAATGTTCCCCAATATATCATCGCCCAGAAACACTTCCAGAAACTGCTGGGGGCTAAAACCTGCCACATCTATATTTATGCCAGCATTTGCTGTGAAGGGTGGGATATCTGGCCTCTGGAGATGAGGCGTTACCCACTCTTCAGCAGCAATGGCAGCAACACGCCTCCTTCTGGCAGGGGGGCTAGCAGGGGGGCTGGCAGGGGGGGTAGCAGGGGGGCTAGCAGCCACAGATACATCACTATCAGTTGAGACTGCATCTAGTGATGTATCTGAGCACATGGCAGGGTCAAAATTGGGGTCTGAGTCAGAAATAGAGGCATCTGACTCTGACGCGAGGATGGCATACGCCTCCTCAGCACTATATCTTTTCTGTGACATTTTTGTATCTGTCACAGAAAACAATTACTAAAAAAAATTAAATTAACTAAATTAATTAACTAAATTAACTAGCAAAAAAGTACAGCTATGCTACTGCCAGTGATTTATAGCGATCACTGGCAAGCTAGGGGTTAATGGCTCTGAAAATTAAATTAAATTAACTAAATGTTTCTGAAAAGAGCCTTTGGGTTTTTAAAAAATTACAACAACAAAATTAACCCCTAAAAAAATGCACAGGCAGCAAAAAAGTACAGCTATGCAACTGCCAGTGATTTATAGCGATCACTGGCAAGCTAGGGGTTAATGGCTCTGAAAATTAAATTAAATTAACTAAATTAATTAACTAAATTAACTAGCAAAAAAGTACAGCTATGCTACTGCCAGTGATTTATAGCGATCACTGGCAAGCTAGGGGTTAATGGCTCTGAAAATTAAATTAACTAAATGTTTCTGAAAAGAGCCTTTGGGTTTTTAAAAAATTACAACAAAATTAACCCCTAAAAAAATGCACAGACAGCAAAAAAGTACAGCTATGCAACTGCCAGTGATTTATAGCGATCACTGGCAAGCTAGGGGTTAATGGCTCTGAAAATTAAATTAAATTAACTAAATTAATTAACTAAATTAACTAGCAAAAAAGTACAGCTATGCTACTGCCAGTGATTTATAGCGATCACTGGCAAGCTAGGGGTTAATGGCTCTGAAAATTAAATTAACTAAATGTTTCTGAAAAGAGCCTTTGGGTTTTTAAATCCCTGGCAAGCTAGGGGTTAATGGCTCTGAAAATTAAATTAACTAAATGTTTCTGAAAAGAGCCTTTGGGTTTTTAAAAAATTACAACAACAAAATTAACCCCTACAAAAATGCACAGACAGCAAAAAAGTACAGCTATGCAACTGCCAGTGATTTATAGCAATCACTGGCAAGCTAGGGGTTAATGGCTCTGAAAATTAAATTAAATTAACTAAATGTTTCTGAAAAGAACCTTTGGGTTTTTAAAAAATTACAACAACAAAATTAACCCCTAAAAAAATGCACAGACAGCAAAAAAGTACAGCTATGCAACTGCCAGTGATTTATAGCGATCACTGGCAAGCTAGGGGTTAATGGCTCTAAAAATTAAATTAACTAAATGTTTCTGAAAAGAGCCTTTGGGTTTTTAAAAAATTACAACAACAAAATTAACCCCTAAAAAAATGCACAGACAGCAAAATTCAGCAAAAAAAAGTGCACCTATGCTACTGCCAGTGATATATAGTGATCACTGGCAAGCTAGGGGTTAATGGCTCTGAAAATTAAATTAAATTAACTAAATGTTTCTGAAAGAGCCTTTGGGTTTTTAAAAAATTACAACAACAAAATTAACCCCTAAAAAATGCACAGACAGCAAAATGCAGCAAAAAAAGTGCACCTATGCTACTGCCAGTGATATATAGTGATCACTGGCAAGCTAGGGGTTAATGGCTCTGAAAAGAGCCTTTGGTTCTATATTTTTTAACAAATAAAAGAAATAAATCTTTCTCTCTGCTAAATACAGGTCTCTCTCTCCAACAAAATGGCAAGTGAGGAGAGGGAGGGAGATCCACACTGATCATAGTCAATATTTACAAATATTGACATGATCAGACAAATGGGGTATTTTATTATTATTATTATTTTTAGGGTGGGAGGCTCAGATTGGGTGACCCTAGCTTGCCCCTATAATGATGCAGGCTAGGGACACCCCCAGAGGCCCCATGATGCACTGGGCATCGCCATCTTGGATGCCTAGTGAAGGGGGAGGGGGGGGCTATTTGGGCTTTTTTTTTTTTTATTTATCCGTTTTTTTTTTTTTAAATTTTAATTTATTATTTAATAACCAACTAAGTGCCTCGACCCACCGAGGCACTTAGCACACAAGCAGAGCATCGGAAGCGTGTCCGATCGCTTCCGATGCTCTGAAACACTGCCGGGCTCCACGTGGAGCGAAACCGGAAGTGATCACTCGTGGGGGAGTGATCAATCCGGTCCCGGCACTTGGGAACAGTATTGCAGGATGCCTAGACCTCAAGGCAAGCCTGCAATACTGTTAGAGCAGCTGGAAGCGATTTCGATCGCTTCCAGTGCTCTGTTAAACCGACGACGTATGCCATACGTCCTCGGTCGTTAAGTGCTTTTTTTTTGAGGACGTATGGCATACGTCGTCGGTCGTTAAGGGGTTAAGCAACTTTCTATTTACTCCTATTATCAATTTTTCTTCATTCCCTTAGTATCTTTAGTTGAAAAGGCAGGAATGTAAGCTTAGGAGCCAGCCCATTTTTGGTTTAGCACCAGTACATTTAGCCACCAATCAGCATGTGCTACCCATTTGCTGAACCAAAAATGGACTGGCTCCTAAGCTTCCATTCCTGCTTTTTAAAAAAAGATACCAAGAGAATGAAGAAAAAATGATAATAGGAGCAAATTAGAAAGTTGCTTAAAATTGCATGCTCTATTTGAATCATCAAAGTAAATATGTGGGTTTCATATCCCTTTAACTATGTATCTCACCCACCATAATAACTAATTACCCCTGCACTACACTATCACAATTATCAACTCCAACCAATATCACCCTGATTCCAAAAATTATTAACCTTACATACCCTTCAACCACACATTTCCTCCCACAAAATTAAAACTAGCAGCTGAACTACCTTCCATAACAAAAAAGAAATAGCCACCTGGTACCCCCCACTGCATCTAACAACTCTGTGATGCCGCTCGTCAACAAATTCAGCAAGTGGGTTGTCGAGATAAGAGGTGGTTTATTGCACTGGGGGAGAATAGGGGGTGTTTTTGGGGGTTAATGGGTTAATGCAGTGGCAAAAGTAAGAATTAATGGCACCAGTGTGTATAGCCAGATAATGAGTTATGTGATTTGGAGATGACAATGTTAATTGCCTGGAGGTCTAGTGATTATGGTATTGAGGCTTAAAGGGACATGAAATCCAAATTCATTCTTCCAAGATTGAGAGCATACAATTTTATAAGAAAATTTCAGTTTACTTCTTTTATCAAATTTACTTCATTCTCCTGGCATCTTTTGCAGAGCCAGACTGGGAAATAAGACTGGCCCTGGAAATTTTCTGAAGACCGGACCAGCCCCTGTCCCCCCGGGCACTAAGCAGTGGGTTATACTTAATAGAAATCATAACACTATTTATTATTCATCATTTTAAAAGGATTTTACTTTGTATGGGTTAGATTACAAGCGAGGCGCTATGTTAACGTGCACCCGTAAAGGGACAAATTTACCTGTTTATGGGCGCATGTTAAATAACCAGCCATTACAAGTGGCTGGTTAATGCTACCGCATGCTCACTTTTACACTAAATGCTAGAAATCATTAAATGCAGAAATTAGATCTCTAGTTAACGAAAAAAGGTTGCCCCAATTGCCCCCAAAATAAAAAGTACAGTAAATAAAGATGAAATATAAAGATGACCATTTTTTTAATTTTATTTTTAAAAACTGCACAAAGCAATTATAAAAGGGGTTAAATGAATAAATGGTCATGAAAGGGGTTAAATAAATATTTTTTTATTGCTGCCTGCGCTGTGCTAGATGGTTTGCTGTGGCTGCCGGCATGAAAACGAGGCATTGGAGTCTTTGCAAGCACTTGGCTTTCGGCAATGTGAACACGAGATAGCGTTCACATTGCTCTGCGCTTGTAATAACAATAACATTTACGTGCGGTGGTATTACTAAGTGGAGTGTAAATACTGCGCTCGAGTAAGTGCAATATTGCTCTCCACTTGTAATCTGACCCAATATATTTTGTTTAAAGGGATAGTAAACCCAAATTTTTTCTTTTGTTATTCAGATAGTGCATGCAATTTTAAGCAACTTTTTAAGCACTCCTTTTATCAATTTACCTTTGTTGTTTATTTGAAAAAGCAGGAATGTGGAGCCGGCCCATTTTTGGTTCAGAACCCTGGGTAGTGCTTGCTGATTGGTGGCTACACTTACCCACCTATCAGCAAGTGCTACCCAGGTGCTGAACCAAAAATGGGCCGGCTACAACTTAACATTTCTGCTTTTCAAATAAAGATACAAAGAGAACAAAGACACATTTCTAATAGGAGTAAATTAGAAAGTTGCTTAAAATGTTATGCTCTACCTGAATCATGAAAGAAAAAAATGGGTTTCCTGTCCCTTTAACTTAATTTGTGAAAGGTCAATTACTTCCTGTCAATGCTTCACAAGGTGGGGCTGTAGTCTCTACAGGAAGGCAAAGGAGTAGATTTACCTTTAAAGTTTTATAATGGTAGCACCATTACCTAGCTGCAGGCAGTTGCAACACTGATCATTTCTAAGTGCTCACTCAGCAAGAAAACAAGTGGTTTGTGTTTTTAATGTTCCTTTTTATGTTTACTTTGATTTAACACACACACACACACATATATATATATATATATATATATATATACTAAAGGATCACTGTTTTATATAAAAGTAAGACAAGTTTGTTTTTTTTACAGAAAGAGATTTATCAAGGTCACTAAGGTTTGTGTGGGTCTGAGCAGCATAATAAATGATTGGCCCCTGCAGGCTGCATATTCTTTGCTTCTAGACCCAGTAAGCATGAAGGGATAGGAAGAGATGGTGCCAGGCACAGGGAATATCTGCCAGTCTGGGAAGCATCCAAGAGGACAGGTCATGCAGGTCAACTGACCTCATCTTAAAGGAGATTTAATCCACTTAACTGTGGATTTTGGGAGGTTCCCACCCACCGTACAGAAATGGGCATTTTCACACAGTATTTATTACAAAAGGGATTAGTAGAGGCAGGGATGCAAAAGTGATGGAATTTGGAACCCACCAGTCAGGCATGTGAGGGTTGAATACTTCGGAACATGCTGAATTCCCCTTTGTTGTGCTACTTGCAAATACAGCAAACTAGGGTGTTCCAATCAGCTCACTTCTTGTTCTTAAATTCCTATTTCAATATAAATCAATTATTACCTTGTTTCAACTCACTACTGCTTTGTAAAACAAAGTTTCTAAATGCATTGTATACACTTAGTGCACCCAGAACTTCAAATTTGCCAATCAAATAGATAAAAGTGCTTGTGTTTACACAAGGATGTAAAACATTGTTGTGCTTGATTACAAGCCTAAAGCTGGTTTTCAACAAAACCTGGAAACTTTGCACACAAATCATTGTAATAAAACAAAACTAATTACTAAACAGAACTTTTATAATACTTATGCAGAAGACCAGTGTTTCTGTGAAGCATTAATGCACATTTTCTAAGTCTAGAACTAGTCTCTTCACGTAAATAGATAAAATAAATGACTGCATAACTGTTGAAGGAAACTTTTAGATTTTTGAAAACCGTTCTCATAAAATAACTCATTTGAATTTATTTGCACTTCTTGAAACGGAATCAGACACCTTTTCATCTGATTTCAAAACAGCTGGTAGCAACATAAAGCATACTAAAAAAAGGAACAGAGAGAGCATAGCCAGCTTTTTAGGAATGTACATTACAGTTTATAAAATAAAAAAAACATAATTTATGTAAGAACTTACCTGATAAATTCATTTCTTTCATATTAGCAAGAGTCCATGAGCTAGTGACGTATGGGATATACATTCCTACCAGGAGGGGCAAAGTTTCCCAAACCTTAAAATGCCTATAAATACACCCCTCACCACACCCACAATTCAGTTTAACGAATAGCCAAGAAGTGGGGTGACAAGAAAAAAGTGCGAAAGCATATAAAATAAGGAATTGGAATAATTGTGCTTTATACAAAAAAATCAAAACCACCACAAAAAAGGGTGGGCCTCATGGACTCTTGCTAATATGAAAGAAATGAATTTATCAGGTAAGTTCTTACATAAATTATGTTTTCTTTCATGTAATTAGCAAGAGTCCATGAGCTAGTGACGTATGGGATAATGATTACCCAAGATGTGGATCTTTCCACGCAAGAGTCACTAGAGAGGGAGGGATAAAATAAAGACAGCCAATTCCTGCTGAAAATAAATCCACACCCAGAATAACATTTTAATGAAAAAACATAAGCAGAAGATTCAAACTGAAAACACTGCCTGAAGTACGTTTCTACCAAAAACTGCTTCAAAAGAAGTAAACACAACAAAATGGTAGAATTTAGTAAAATTATGCAAAGAGGACCAAGTTGCTGCTTTGCAAATCTGATCAACCGAAGCTTCATTCCTAAACGCCCAGGAAGTAGAAACTGACCTAGTAGAATGAGCTGTAATCCTTTGAGGCGGAGTGTTACCCGACTCAACATAGGCATGATGAAATAAAGATTTCAACCAAGATGCCAAAGAAATGGCAGAAGCTTTCTGGCCTTTTCTAGAACCGGAAAAGATGACAAATAGACTAGAAGTCTTTCGGAAAGACTTAGTAGCTTCAACATAATATTACAAAGCTCTAACAGCATCCAAAGAATGCAATGATTTCTCCTTAGAATTCATAGGATCAGGACATAATGAAGGAACCATAATTTCTCTACTAATGTTGTTAGAATTCACAACCTTAGGTAAAAAATTCAAAAGAAGTTCGCAGCACCGCCTTATCCTGATGCAAAATCAGAAAAGGAGACTCACAAAAAAGAGTAGATAATTCAGAGACTCTTCTGGCAGAAGAGATGGCCAAAAGAAACAAAACTTTCCAAGAAAGTAATATAATGACCAAAGAATGCATGGGTTCAAAAGGAAGAGCTTGAAGAGCCCCCAGAACCAAATTCAAACTCCAAGGAGGAGAAATTGACTTAATGACAGGTTTTATACGAACCAAAGGTTGTACAAAACAATAAATATCAGGAAGATTAGCAAACCTTCTGTGAAAAAGAACAGAAAGAGCAGAGATTTGTCTTTCAAGGAACTTGCGGACAAACCTTTATCTAAACCATCCTGAAGAAACTGTAAAATTCTCGGTATTCAAAAAGAATGCCAAGAAAAAAAGATGAGAAAGACACTAAGAAATATAAGTCTTCCAGACTCTATAATATATCTCTCTAGATACAGATTTACGAGCCTGTCACATAGTATCAATCACAGAGTCAGAGAAACCTCTTTGACCAAGAATCAAGCGTTCAAACTCCATACCTTAAAATTAAGGTTTTGAGACAGAAAGACTGGTTTTAACGGAAGAGTCCACGGTTGGCAAGAGGCCATCCGGACAAGATCCGCATACCAAAACCTGTGAGGCCATGCTGGAGCTACCAGCAGAACAAACAAGCATTCCTTTAGAATATTGGAGAATACCCTTGGAAGAAGAACTAGAGGCGGAAAGATATAGGCAGGATGACACTTGTAAGGAAGAAATAATGCATCCACTGCCTCCGCCCGAGGATCCCGGGATCCGGACAGATACCAGGGAAGTTTCTTGTTTAGATGAGAAGCCATCAGATCTATTTCTGGGAGTTCCCACATTTGAACAATCTGAGGAAATACCTCTGGGTGAAGAGACCATTCGCCCAGGTGCAACGTTTGGCGACTGAGATAATCCGCTTTCCAATTGTCCATACCTGGGATATGAACCGCAGAGATTAGACAGGAGCTGGATTCCGCCCAAACCAAAATTCGAGATACTTCTTTCATAACCAGAGGACTGTGAGTCCCTCCTTGATGATTGATGTATGCCACAGTTGTGACATTGTCTATCTGAAAACAAATGAACAACTCTCTCTTCAGAAGAGGCCAAGACTGAAAAGCTCTGAAAATTGCACGGAGTTCCAAAATACTGATCGGAAATCTCACCTCCTGAGATTCCCAAACCCCTTGTGCCGTCAGATACCCCCACACAGCTCCCCAACCTGTAAGACTTGCATCTGTTGAGATTATAGTCCAGGTCGGAAGAACAAGAAGCCCCCTGAACTAAACGATAGTGATCTGTCCACCATGTCAGAGAGTGTCGTATAATCGGTTTAAAGATATTAATTGAGATATCTTTGAGTAATCCCTGCACCATTGGTTCAGCATACAGAGCTGAAGAGGTCGCATGTGAAAACGAGCAAAGGAGATCGCATCTGATGCGGCAGTCCTAAGACCTAAAATTTCCATGCATAAGGCTACCAAAGGGAATGATTGTGACTGAAGGTTTTGAAAAGCTGATATCAATGTTAAACTTCTCTTGTCTGACAAGGACAGAGTCATAGACACTGAATCTATCTAGAAACCTAAAAAGGTTACCCTTGTCTGAGGAATCAATGAACTGATTAGTAAATTGAACCTCCAACCATGAACTTGAAGAAACAACACAAGTCGATACGTATGAGATTCTTCGAAAATGAGAAGACTGAGCAAATACCAAGATATCGTCCAAATAAGGAAATACCAAAACCCTGTTCTCTGATTACAGAAAGAAGGGCACCGAGAACCTTTGAAAAAAATTCTTGGAACTGAGGCTAGGCCAAACGGTAGAGCCAAAAAAACTGGTAATGCTTGTCTAAAAAGAGAATCTCAGACACTAAAAGTGATCTGGATGAATCGGAATATGCAGATACACATCCTGTAAATCTATTGTAGACATATAATGCCCTTGCTAAACAAAAAACAGGATAGTCCTACAGTAACCATCTTGAATGTTGGTATCCTTACATAACGATTCAATATTGATAGATCCAGAACTGGTCTGAAGGAATTGACCTTCTTGGTACAATGAAGAGATAAAATAAAACCCCAGCCCCTGTTCCAGAACTGGAACTGGCATAATTACTCCAACCAACTCTAGATCTGAAACACATTTCAGAAATGCTGAGCCTTTGCTGTGTTAACTGGGACACGGGAAAGAAAAAAATCTCTTAGCAGGAGGCCTTAACTGAAGCCAATTCTGTACCTTTCTGAAACAATGTTCTGAAACCAGAGATTGAGAACGGAATTGATCCAAATTTCTTTGAAGAAAACGTAATCTGCCCCATACCAGCTGAGCTGGAATAAGGGCCGCACCTTCATGGGTACTTAGGAGCTGGCTATAGATTTCTATAAGGCTTGGATATATTCCAAACTGGAAATAGTTTCCAAACTGATACCACTCCTGAGGATGAAGGATCAGGCTTTTGTTCCTTGTTGTGAGGAAAGGAACAAAAAAGATTATTAGACCTAAATTTACCTTAGATTTTTTATCCTTTGGTAAAAAAGTTCCCTTCCTTCCAGAAACAATTGAAATAATAATTGAATACCCTGGAAAGAAAGGGAAAGCAAAGTTGACTTAGAAGACATATCAGCATTCCAAGTTTAATCCATAAAGCTTTTCTAGCTAAAATAGCTAGAGACATATACCTGACATCAACTCTAATGATATCAAAAGATGGTATCACCAATAAAATTATTAGCATGTTATAGAATAATAATAATGCTATAAAATTATGATCTGTTACTTGTTGCGCTAAAGCTTCTAACCAAAAAGTTGAAGCTGCAGCAACATCCGCTAAAAATATAGCAGGTCTAAGAAGATTACCTGAACATAAGTAAGCTTTTCTTAGAAAGGTTTCAATTTCCCTTAAATAAAGTACTATCTGCCGTAGGAATAGAGGTACATTTAGCAGGAGTAGAGACAGCCCCATAACCTTAGGGATTTTGTCCCAAAAAAACTCTAATCTGTCAGATGGCACAGGATATAATTGCTTAAACGTTTAGATAGAGTAAAAGAATTACCCAAATTATTCCATTCCCTGGAAATTACTTCAGAAATAGCATCAGGGAGATTAAACACTTCTGGAATAACTACAGGAGATTTAAAAACCTTATTTAAACGTTTAGATTTAGTATCAAGAGGACCAGAATCCTCTATTTCTAATGCAATTAATACTTCTTTAAATAAAGAACGAATAAATTCCATCTTGAACAAATACAAAGATTTATCAGTATCAGAATGATGATGTTCATTTAAAAATTCATCTGAAAAAAGAGAAGTTTTAAAAGACTTTTATGTAAACTAGAAGGAGAAATAACAGACATAGCCTTCTTAATGGATTTAAAAAAAAAAAAAAATCTCTTATGTTTATCAGGAACACTCTGAAAATTAGATGTTGACGGAACAGCAACAGGTAATGTAACAGTACTAAAGGAAATTTTATCTGCATTAATAAGTTTGTCATGACATGCAATACAAACAACAGCTGGAGAAACAGATACCAAAAATTATAGCAGATACACTTAGCTTGGTAGCTCCAGCACTAGACAGCGATTTTCCTGTAGTATCTTCTGACTCAGATGCAACGTGAGACATCTTGCAATATGTAAGACAAAAAAACAACATATAAAGCAAAATTGATCAAATTCCTTAAATGACAGTTTCAGGAATGGGAAAAAATGCCAAAGAACAAGCTTCTAGCAACCAGAAGCAATGAAAAAATGAGACTAAAATAATGTGGAGACAAAAGCGACGCCCATATTTTTTAGCGCCAAATCAGACGCCCACATTATTTGGCGCCTAAAATGCTTTTGGCGCCAAAAATGACGCCACATCCGGAACGCCGACATTTTTGGCGCAAAATAACGTCAAAAAAATGACGCAACTTCCGGCGACACGTATGACGCCGGAAACGGAAAAGAATTTTTGCGCCAAAAAAGTCCGCGCCAAGAATGACGCAATAAAATGAAGCATTTTCAGCCCCCGCGAGCCTAACAGCCCACAGGGAAAAAAGAGTCAAATTTTTGAAGGTAAGAAAAAATGATTAATTCAAATGCATTATCCCAAATATGAAACTGACTGTCTGAAAATAAGGAATGTTGAACATTCTGAGTCAAGGCAAATAAATGTTTGAATACATATATTTAGAACTTTATAAACAAAGTGCCCAACCATAGCTTAGAGTGTCACAGAAAATAAGATTTACTTACCCCAGGACACTCATCTACATGTTTGTAGAAAGCCAAACCAGTACTGAAACGAGAATCAGCAGAGGTTATGGTATATATAAGAGTATATCGTCGATCTGAAAAGGGAGGTAAGAGATGAATCTCTACGACCGATAACAGAGAACCTATGAAATAGACCCCGTAGAAGGAGATCACTGCATTCAAATAGGCAATACTCTCCTCACATCCCTCTGACATTCACTGCACGCTGAGAGGAAAACCGGGCTCCAACTTGCTGCGGAGCGCATATCAACGTAGAATCTAGCACAAACTTACTTCACCACCTCCATCGGAGGCAAAGTTTGTAAAACTGAATTGTGGGTGTGGTGAGGGGTGTATTTATAGGCATTTTAAGGTTTGGGAAACTTTGCCCCTCCTGGTAGGAATGTATATCCCATACGTCACTAGCTCATGGACTCTTGCTAATTACATGAAAGAAATTATATTTACCAATAATTGTATTTCTTAATACTCCTAGTAGATTTTATTTAATATATATATATATATATATATATATATATATATATATATATATATATATATATGTATATACTGTATATATATATCTGAATGGTGTGCAAGAGAGTAGTAGTAGTGCTCATAGTTCTAAGTGTAATTGAGAAGTCTGTGTTAGCTATGGATTTAAATAGCAAAAAAACATAATTTATGTAAAAACTTACCTGATAAATTAAATTCTTTCATATTGGCAAGAGTCCATGAGCTAGTGACGTATGGGATATACAATCCTACCAGGAGGGGTAAAGTTTCCCAAACCTCAAAATGCCTATAAATACACCCCTTACCACACCCACAATTCAGTCTAACGAATAGCCAAGTAGTGGGGTGATAGAAAAAAGGAGTAAAAAAAAGCATCAAAAAAAGGAATTGGAAATAGAATTGTGCTTTATACAAAAAAACATAACCACCATAAAAAGGGTGGGTCTCATGGACTCTTGCCAATATGAAAGAGATTAATTTATCAGGTAAGTTCTTACATAAATTATGTTTTCTTTCATGTAATTGGCAAGAGTCCATGAGCTAGTGACGTATGGGATAGAAATACCCAAGATGTGGAACTCCAAACAAGAGTCACTAGAGAGGGAGGGATAAAATAAAAACATCCATTTTCCGCTGACAAAATTAAATCTACAACCAAAAAAAAACAAAATTTATGTAAGAACTTACCTGATAAATTAATTTCTTTCATATTAGCAAGAGTCCATGAGCTAGTGACGTATGGGATATACATTCCTACCAGGAGGGGCAAAGTTTCCCAAACCTCAAAATGCCTATAAATACACCCCTCACCACACCCACAAATCAGTTTAACGCATAGCCAAGAAGTGGGGTGATAAGACAAAAGTGCGAAAGCATAAAAAATAAGGAATTGGAATAATTGTGCTTTATACAAAAAAATCATAACCACCACAAAAAGGGTGGGCCTCATGGACTCTTGCTAATATGAAAGAAATGAATTTATCAGGTAAGTTCTTACATAAATTATGTTTTCTTTCATGTAATTAGCAAGAGTCCATGAGCTAGTGACGTATGGGATAATGAATACCCAAGATGTGGATCTTCCACGCAAGAGTCACTAGAGAGGGAGGGATAAAATAAAGACAGCCAATTCCGCTGAAAATAATCCACACCCAAAATAAAGTTTAAATCTTATAATGAAAAAAACTGAAATTATAAGCAGAAGAATCAAACTGAAACAGCTGCCTGAAGAACTTTTCTACCAAAAACTGCTTCAGAAGAAGAAAACACATCAAAATGGTAGAATTTAGTAGAAGTATGCAAAGAAGACCAAGTTGCTGCTTTGCAAATCTGATCAACCGAAGCTTCATTCCTAAACGCCCAGGAAGTAGAAACTGACCTAGTAGAATGAGCTGTAATCCTTAGAGGCGGAGTTTGACCCGACTCGACATAAGCATGATGAATTAAAGATTTCAACCAAGATGCCAAAGAAATGGCAGAGGCCTTCTGACCTTTCCTAGAACCGGAAAAGATAACGAATAGACTAGAAGTCTTTCGGAAATTCTTAGTAGCTTCAACATAATATTTCAAAGCTCTAACTACATCCAAAGAATGCAATGATCTCTCCTTAGAATTCTTAGGATTAGGACATAATGAAGGAACCACAATTTCTCTACTAATGTTGTTAGAATTCACAACCTTAGGTAAGAATTTAAAAGAAGTTCGCAACACCGCCTTATCCTGATGAAAAATCAGAAAAGGAGACTCACAAGAAAGAGCAGATAATTCAGAAACTCTTCTAGCAGAAGAGATGGCCAAAAGAAACAAAACTTTCCAAGAAAGTAATTTAATGTCCAGCGAATGCATAGGTTCAAACGGAGGAGCTTGAAGAGCCCCCAGAACCAAATTCAAACTCCAAGGAGGAGAAATTTACTTAAAAACAGGTTTTATACGAACCAAAGCTTGTACAAAACAATGAATAACAGGAAGACTAGTAATCTTTCTGTGAAAAAGAACAGAAAGAGCAGAGATTTGTCCTTCAAGGAACTTGCAGACAAACCTTTATCCAAACCATCCTGAAGAAACTGTAAAATTCTAGGAATTCTAAAAGAATGCCAAGAAAAATGATGAGAAAAAACACTAAGGCCTAGATTTGGAGTTTGGCGTTAGCCGTGAAAACCAGCGTTAGAGGCTCCTAACGCTGGTTTTAGGCTACCTCCGGTATTTGGAGTCACTCAAAATAGGGTCTAATGCTCACTTTTCAGCCGCGACTTTTCCATACCGCAGATCCCCTTACGTAAATTGCGTATCCTATCTTTTCAATGGGATTTTTCTAACTCCGGTATTTAGAGTCGTGTCTGAAGTGAGCGTTAGACATCTAACGACAAAACTCCAGCCGCAGGAAAAAAGTCAGTAGTTAAGAGCTTTCTGGGCTAACGCCGGTTTATAAAGCTCTTAACTACTGTACTCTAAAGTACACTAACACCCATAAACTACCTATGTACCCCTAAACCGAGGTCCCCCCACATCGCCGACACTCGATTAAATTTTTTTAACCCCTAATCTGCCGACCGCCACCTACGTTATACTTATGTACCCCTAATCTGCTGCCCCTAACACCGCCGACCCCTATATTATATTTATTAACCCCTAACCTGCCCCCCACAACGTCGCAGCCAGCTACCTACAATAATTAACCCCTAATCTGCCGACCGCAAAGCGCCGCCACCTACGTTATACTTATGTACCCCTAAATTGCTGCCCCTAACACTGCCGACCCCTATATTATATTTATTAACCCTTAATCTGCCCCCCTCAACGTCGCCTCCACCTGCCTACACTTATTAACCCCTAATCTGCCGAGCGGACCGCACCGCTATTATTATAAAGTTATTAACCCCTAATCCGCCTCACTAACCCTATAATAAATACTATTAACCCCTAATCTGCCCTCCCTAACATCGCCGACACCTAACTTCAAACATTAACCCCTAATCTGCCGACTGGAGCTCACCGCTATTCTAATAAATGTATTAACCCCTAAAGCTAAGTCTAACCCTAACACTAACACCCCCCTAAGTTAAATATAATTTAAATCTAACGAAATAAATTAACTCTTATTAAATAAATTATTCCTATTTAAAGCTAAATACTTACCTGTAAAATAAATCCTAATATAGCTACAATATAAATTATAATTATATTATAGCTATTTTAGGATTAATATTTATTTTACAGGTAACTTTGTATTTATTTTAACCAGGTACAATAGCTATTAAAAAGTTAAGAACTATTTAATAGCTAAAATAGTTAAAATAATTACAAAATTACCTGTAAAATAAATCCTAACCTAAGTTACAATTAAACCTAACACTACACTATCAATAAATTAATTAAATAAACTACCTACAATTACCCTAACACTACACTATCAATAAATTAATTAAATACAATTCCTACAAATAAATACAATTAAATAAACTAACTAAAGTACAAAAAATAAAAAAGAACTAAGTTACAAAAAATATTTATTTTTTTACAAACATAAGAAAAATATTACAACCATTTTAAACTAATTACACCTACTCTAAGCCCCCTAATAAAATAACAAAGCCCCCCAAATTAAAAAAATGCCCTACCCTATTCTAAATTACTAAAGTTCAAAGCTCTTTTACCTTACCAGCCCTGAACAGGGCCCTTTGCGGGGCATGCCCCAAGAAGTTCAGCTCTTTTGCCTGTAAAAAAAAACATACAATACCCAAGCCCCCCAGCCCCCCAACATTACAACCCACCACCCACATACCCCTAATCTAACCCAAACCCCCCTTAAATAAACCTAACACTAAGCCCCTGAAGATCTTCCTACCTTGTCTTCACCTCACCGGGTTCACCGATCTGTCCAGAAGAGCTCCTCTGATGTCCTGATCCAAGCCCAAGCGGGGGGCTGAAGAGGTCCATGATCCGGCTGAAGTCTTCATCCAAGCGGGGCAGAAGAGGTCTTCCATCCGATTGAAGTCTTCATCCAAGAGGCATCTTCTATGGTCATCCATCCGGAGCGGAGCGGCAGGATCCTGAAGACCTCCGACGCGGAACATCCATCCTGGCCGACGACTGAACGACGAATGATGGTTCCTTTAAATGACGTCATCCAAGATGGCGTCCCTCGAATTCCGATTGGCTGATAGGATTCTATCAGCCAATCGGAATTAAGGTAGGAATATTCTGATTGGCTGATGGAGTCAGCCAATCAGAATCAAGTTCAATCCGATTGGCTGATCCGATCAGCCAATCAGATTGAGCTTGCATTCTATTGGCTGATCGGAACAGCCAATAGAATGGGAGCTCAATCTGATTGGCTGATTGGATCAGCCAATCGGATTGAACTTGATTCTGATTGGCTGATTCCATCAGCCAATCAGAATATTCCTACCTTAATTCCGATTGGCTGATAGAATCCAGGATGGATGACCATAGAAGATCCCGCTTGGATGAAGACTTCAATCGGATGGAAGACCTCTTCTGCCCCGCTTGGATGAAGACTTCAGCCGGATCATGGACCTCTTCAGCCCCCCGCTTGGGCTTGGATCAGGACATCGGAGGAGCTCTTCTGGACAGATCGGTGAACCCGGTGAGGTGAAGACAAGGTAGGAAGATCTTCAGGGGCTTAGTGTTAGGTTTATTTAAGGGGGGTTTGGGTTAGATTAGGGGTATGTGGGTGGTGGGTTGTAATGTTGGGGGGCTTGGGTATTGTATGTTTTTTTTTACAGGCAAAAGAGCTGAACTTTTTGGGGCATGCCCCGCAAAGGGCCCTGTTCAGGGCTGGTAAGGTAAAAGAGCTTTGAACTTTAGTAATTTAGAATAGGGTAGGGCATTTTTTTATTTTGGGGGGCTTTGTTATTTTATTAGGGGGCTTAGAGTAGGTGTAATTAGTTTAAAATTGTTGTAATATTTTTCTTATGTTTGTAAATATTTTTTTATTTTTTGTAACTTAGTTCTTTTTTATTTTTTGTACTTTAGCAAGTTTATTTAATTGTATTTATTTGTAGGAATTGTATTTAATTAATTAATTTATTGATAGTGTAGTGTTAGGTTTAATTGTAACTTAGGTTAGGATTTATTTTACAGGTAATTTTGTAATTATTTTAACTATTTTAGCTATTAAATAGTTCTTAACTATTTAATAGCTATTGTACCTGGTTAAAATAAATACAAAGTTACCTGTAAAATAAATATTAATCCTAAAATAGCTATAATATAATTATAATTTATATTGTAGCTATATTAGGATTTATTTTACAGGTAAGTATTTAGCTTTAAATAGGAATAATTTATTTAATAAGAGTTAATTAATTTCTTTAGATTTAAATTATATTTAACTTAGGGGGGTGTTAGTGTTAGGTTTAGACTTAGCTTTAGGGGTTAATACATTTATTAGAATTGCGGTGAGCTCCAGTCGGCAGATTAGGGGTTAATGTTTGAAGTTAGGTGTCGGCGATGTTAGGGAGGGCAGATTAGGGGTTAATACTATTTATTATAGGGTTAGTGAGGCGGATTAGGGGTTAATAACTTTATAATAATAGCGGAGCGGTGCGGTCCGGTCGGCAGATTAGGGGTTAATAAGTGTAGGCAGGTGGAGGCGACGTTGTGGGGGGCAGATTAGGGGTTAATAAATATAATATAGGGGTCGGCGATGTTAGGGCAGCAGATTAGGGGTAAATAGGGATAATGTAAGTAGCGGCGGTTTACGGAGCGGCAGATTAGGGGTTAATAATAATATGCAGGGGTCAGCGATAGCGGGGGCGGCAGAATAGGGGTTAATAAGTGTAAGGTTAGGGGTGTTTAGACTCGGGGTACATGTTAGAGTGTTAGGTGCAGACATAGGAAGTGTTTCCGCATAGCAAACAATGGGGCTGCGTTAGGAGCTGAACGCGGCTTTTTTGCAGGTGTTAGGTTTTTTTTCAGCTCAAACAGCTCCATTGTTTCCTATGGGGGAATCGTGCACGAGCACGTTTTTGAGGCTGGCCGCTTGCGTAAGCAACTCTGGTATCGAGAGTTGAAGCTGCGTTAAATATGCTCTACGCTCCTTTTTTGGAGCCTAACGCAGCCTTTATGTGGACTCTCAATACCAGAGTTATTTTTATGGTGCGGCCAGAAAAAAGCCGGCGTTAGCTACGCGGGTCGTTACCGACAAAACTCCAAATCTATGCCCAAGAAATGTAAACCTTCCAGACTCGATAATATATCTTCCTAGATACAGATTTATGAGCCTGTAATATAGTATTAATCAGAGAGTCAGAGAAACCTCTATGACTGAGAATCAAGCGTTCAATCTCTATACCTTCAAATTTAAGGATTTGAGATCCTGATGGAAAAAAGGACCTTGTAATAGAAGGTCTGGTCTTAACGGAAGAGTCCACGGTTGGCAAGTGGCCATCCGGACAAGATCCGCATACCAAAACCTGTGAGGCCATGCTGGAGCCACCAGCAGAACAGACGAGCACCCCTTAGAATCTTGGAAATTACTCTTGGAAGAAGAACTAGAGGTGGAAAGATATAGGCAGGATGATACTTCCAAGGAAGTGACAATGCATCCACTGCCTCCGCCTGAGGATCCCTGGATCTGGACAGATACCTGGGAAGCTTCTTGTTTAGATGAGAAGCCATCAGATCTATTTCTGGAAGTCCCCACATTTGAACAATCTGAAGAAATACCTCTGGGTGAAGAGACCATTCGCCTGGATGTAACGTTTGGTGACTGAGATAATCCGCTTCCCAATTGTCTATACCTGGGATATGAACTGCAGAAATTAGACAGGAGCTGGATTCCGCCCAAACCAGAATTTGAGATACTTCTTCATAGCCAGAGGACTGTGAGTCCCTCCTTGATGATTGACATATGCCACTGTTGTGACATTATCCGTCTGAAAACAAATGAACGACTCTCTCTTTAGAAGAGGCCATGACTGAAGAGCTCTGAAAATTGCACGGAGTTCCAAAATATTGATTGGTAATCTCACCTCCTGAGATTCCCAAACCCCTTGTGCTGTCAGAGACCCCAAAACAGCTCCCCAACCTGTCAGACTTGCATCTGTTGAAAACCCAGTCCAGGTTGGAAGAACAAAAGAAGCACCCTGAATTAAACGATGGTGGTCTGTCCACCACGTCAGAAAGTGTCGAACAATCGGTTTTAAAGATATTAATTGAGATATCTTTGTATAATCCCTGCACCACTGGTTCAGCATACAGAGCTGAAGAGGTCGCATGTGAAAACGAGCAAAGGGAACCGCGTCCAATGCAGCAGTCATAAGACCTAGAATTTCCATGCATAAGGCTACCGAAGGGAAAGATTGAGACTGAAGGTTTCGACAAGCTGAAACCAATTTCAGACGTCTCTTGTCCGTCAGAGACAGAGTCAAGGACACTGAATCTATCAGGAAACCTAAAAAAGGTTACCCTTGTCTGAGGAATCAACAAACTGATTGGTAAATTGATCCTCCAACCATATTCTAGAAGAAACAACACTCATAAAAGACTGGAAAGGTTCTTTCTAGTGAAAATGAGCAAAGGGAATTGAATCCAATGCCGAGGCCATAAGACCTAAAACTTCTATGCATATATAGCAACTGAAGGAAATAATAGAGACTAAAGGTACCGACAGACGGAACCCAATAGAATTATCCCTTGTCCGATAGAGACAAAGACAGTGACACAAACTTTCTGGAAACCTAAAAAAAGGTGACCCTTGTGTGAGGAATCAAGAGCTTTCGAAAAAAGATCCTCTAACTATGTCCTGAAGAGCAAGTGAATCATATGAGATTCCGCATCCTCAGAAAATAATCTGAATGAAAACAGAAAAATGAAAATATGCATTTATTGTATCTAATGAAAATAAATAATGCTATTAAAGACCATAAAAAGGCAAAATAGTTTGAATAAAACTCCAAACCCGGTTCCTAAAAAAGGAACTGGAAGAAATACCCCAGCAGATTCCAGGTCTGAGCAGCGTTTGAACCCCATGGGTGCCCAGCCATGCTTCAACAGTACCCAAAATATATAGGACAGAAACACACTTAAAGAAAGTGTTAGCCTTACTGGAATAAAATCAAAGAAATTTGGACAAAATAGAACCAAATAATTTTCAAAGAAGTCTTAACCTGCCCCTTACCAGCCAAGCTGGAATACGGCACGTACATCGCAATATTAGGGAGCTGATTTCGAACCCCAATTACAAACATGTTACTTGGGAAAGAACTCAGGAATTCGTTCCTTAATAAGAACAATTAAACTAGTATAAGCTTAAAGTTTTAGTCTTAGAACTCAATCTTGAAGCCCAGAGTAACAGTTAAGAATAGAATCCAATTATAAAAACAAATAATTGATTATCTTAGAACAAAATTCTTCTAGCTAAAATAGCTAAAGACATAGATTAACCCTCATTTGCGAAAATATTCAATAAAATGAAGACACAAATGGAATTATTAGCATGATAGTCCAGTTTAAAGGACCAGTCAATACAGTGGACTTGCATAATCAATAAATGCAAAACAACAAGACGAATGCAACAGCACCTAGTCTAGTAAATGTTGTCTTTTAACAATGCTAAAATAAATCATAATCTAATACTTGATCTTAAAGTAAACAGAAAAAATGAAGCAATTGCAATATCCAAATAAATCACAGGACCAAGAAAAGTACCTGAAACTAAATAATTTTCCATAAATAAGATACAACTATCTAAAGGAAAATAAATACTATTTTGCTATAGAAACAATAGCATAATTAGTAGAAGTAGAGATAGCCCCAATAAATTGGAGAACCTTCCAAATTGAATTTAACTGCTGGCAAAGAATATAGTTTAAAACCTTTGAAAAAGGAATAAAAGAAAATTCTCAGCCTATTCCATTCCCTAGAATGAGGAATTGGAAAGAAAACCTCTGAAAACACAGAAGAAATAAATAGGCAGAAATAGTGTCAGCTAGTCTTAAAGAACTAGTTACCTTAATATCCAAAATAATCAACACCTTTTCAACAAAGAACAAATGTACTTTAATAATAGAAAAATAATAAAAAAGTAGATTTGTTAGTGTCAATATCTGATGAAGAAAATTTCTGAAAGAGAAAAAACATCATCAGAGAAGGATAAATCAGTATGTTGTTGGTCATTTGAAACTTCAATAATTAAAAAAGAAGTGAAAAAGACCTAAAAATTTTATTAGAAGGCACAAAGTCAGACAAAGTCTTTAAAATAGAATCAGAAAATATTTCTTATAAATCTTCTAAATATTTCTTGTACATAAAATGTAAGAATGGAAATATATAAAGCATAAACACTAATGGATTCTGCATGTAAAAGTATATCATAATACCTTATTACAAACCATAGCTAAAGATAAACATTTATAACATTTAAAATAAATGAACTTAGCTTTGGTAGAACTGAAACTCAGTTAAGCGTTTTTCCAGAAGTGGCTTCTGATTCAGGGACAATCTGAGACATCTTGCAATATGTAATAGAAAAAAACAACATATAAAGCAAAAATGATCAAATTCCTTAAATGAGAGTTTCAATGACAATGAACAAGCTTCTAGCAACCAGAAGCAATAAATAAACTTAAATATTGTGGAGACAACAATGACGCTCAAATTTTTTAGCGCCAAAAAAGCCGCCCACATTATTTGCCGCCTAAATGCTTTTGGCGCAAAAAACGTCAAAAAAATGATGCAACTTCCGGCGACACGTATGATGCCGGAAATGACAAAAAAAAATTTTTGCGCCAAGAAAGTCCGCGCCAAGAATGACGCAATAAAATGAAGCATTTTCAGCCCTAACAGCCCACAGGAAAAAAGTCAAATTTTAAGGTAAGAAAAAAATGATTTATTCATATGCATTATCCCAAATATGAAACTGACTGTCTGAAATAAGGAACGTTGAACATCCTGAATCAAGGCAAATAAATGTTTAAACACATATATTTAGAACTTTATATAAAAGTGCCCAACCATAGCTTAGAGTGTCACAGAAAATAAGACTTACTTACCCCAGGACACTCATCTACATGTAGTAGAAATCCAAACCAGTACTGAAATGAGCTAGTGACATATGGGATATACAATCCTACCAGGAGGGGCAAAGTTTCCCAAACCTCAAAATGCCTATAAATACACCCCTCACCACACCCACAATTCAGTTTAACGAATAGCCAAGCAGTGGGGTGATAAAGAAAGGAGTAGAAAGCATCAACAAAGGAAATTTGGAAATAATTGTGCTTTATACAAAAAATCATAACCACCATAAAAAGGGTGGGCCTCATGGACTCTTGCCAATATAAAAGAAATGAATTTATCAGGTAAGTTCTTACATAAATTATGTTTTCTTTCATGTAATTGGCAAGAGTCCATGAGCTAGTGACATATGGGATATCAATACCCAAGATGTGGATCTCCACTCAAGAGTCACTAGAGAGGGAGGGAATAAAATAAAATCAGCCATAATCTGCTGAAAAAAATAATCCACAACCCAAAAATATAAGTTTATTTCATTTGAAAGAAAAAAACTTAAATCAAAAGCAGAAGAATCAAACTGAAATAGCTGCCTGAAGAACTTTTCTACCAAAAACTGCTTTCGAAGAAGCAAATACATCAAAACGGTAGAATTTAGTAAATGTATGCAAAGAGGACCAAGTTGTCGCTTTGCAAATCTGATCAACTGAAGCTTCGTTCTTAAAAACCCACGAAGTGGAGACTGATCTAGTAGAATGAGCTGTAATTCTCTGAGGCGGGGCCTGACCTGACTCAAAATAAGCTTGATGAATCAAAAGTTTAAACCAAGAAGCCAAGGAAATAGCAGAAGTCTTCTGACCTTTCCTAGGACCAGAAAATAAAACAAATAGACTGGAAGTCTTCCTGCAATCTTTAGTAGCTTCCACATAATATTTCAAAAGCTCTTACCACATCCAAAGAATGTAAGGAACTTTCCAAAGAATTCTTAGGATTATGACACAAGGAAGGGACAACAATTTCTCTACTAATGTTGTTAGAATTCACAACCTTAGTTAAAAATTAAAAAGAAGTCCGTAAAACTGCCTTATCCTGATGAAAAAATCAGAAAAGGAGACTCATAAGAAAGAGCAGATAACTCAGAAACTCTTCTAGCAAAAGAGATGGCCAAAAGGAACAACCCTTTCCAAGAAAGTAGTTTAATGTCCAAAAAATGCATAGGTTCAAATGGAAGAACCTGAAAAGCTGTCAGAACCAAATTAAGACTCCAAGGAGGAGATATTGATTAAATAACAGGCTTAATAAGAACTAAAGCCTGTACAAAACAGTGTATATCAGGAAGTATAGCAATCTTTCTGTGAAATAAAACAGAAAGAGCTGAGATTTGTCCTTTTAAGGAACTTGCAGACAAACCTATATCCAAACCGTCCTGAAGAAACTGTAAAATTCTAGGAATTCTAAAAGAATGCCAGGAGAATTTATGAGAAGAACACCATGAAATGTAAGTCTTCCAAACTCTATAATAAATCTTTCTAGAAACAGATTTATGAGCTTGTAACATAGTATTAATCACTGAGTCAGAGAAACCTCTATGACTTAGTACTAAGCGTTCAATTTCCATACTTTAAAATTTAATGATTTGTGATCCTGATGGAAAAAAACGGACCTTGAGATAGTAGGTCTGGCCGAACGGAAGTGGCCAAAGCGGGCAACTGGACATCCAAACCAGATCCGCATACCAAAACCTGTGTGGCCATGCTGGAGCCACCAGCAACACAAATGATTGTTCCATGATGATTTTGGAGATCACTCTTGGAAGGAGAACTAGAGGCGGGAAAAAGTAAGCAGGATGATAACACCAAGGAAGTGTCAGTGCATCTAATGCTTCCGCCTGAACATCCCTGGACCTGGACAGGTATCTGGGAAGTTTCTTATTTAGATGAGAGGCCATGAGATCTATCTCTGGAAGACCCCACAACTGAAAAATCTGAGAAAACACATCTGGATGGAGAGACCACTCCCCTGGATATAAAGTCTGGCGGCTGAGATAATCCGCCTCCCAATTGTCTACACCTGGGATAAGCACCGCAGAGATTAGACAAGAGCTGGATTCCGCCCAAATAAGTATCCAAGATACTTCTTTCATAGCTTGGGGACTGTGAGTCCCACCCTGATGATTGACATATGCCACTGTTGTGATATTGTCTGTCTGAAAACAAATGAACGGTTCTCTCTTTAGCAGAGGCCAAAACTGAAGAGCTCTGAGAATTGCACGGAGTTCTAAAATATTTATTGGTAATCTCGCCTCTTGAAATTTCTAAATGCCTTGTGTTGTCAGAGATCCCCAAACAGCTCCCCAACCTGAAAGACTTGCATCTGTTGTGATCACAGTCCAGGTTGGTCGAACAAAAGAAGCCCCTTGAACTAAACAATGGTGATCTATCCACCATGTCAGAGAGTGTCGTACATTGATTCAGCATACAAAGCTGTAGAGGTCTCATGTGAAAACGAGCAAAGGAGATCGCGTCCGATGCTGCAGTCATGAGACCTAAAACTTCCATGCACATAGCCACTGAAGGGAATGACTGAGACTGAAGGTGCCGGCATGCTGCAACCAATTTTAAACGTTTCTTGTCTGTTAGAGACAGAGTCATGAACACTGAATCTATCTGGAAGCCTAAAAAAAGGTGACCCTTGTCTGAGGAATCAAGAAACTTTTGGTAAATTGATCCTCCAACCATGTTTCCAAAGAAACAACACTAGTTGATTCATGTGAGATTCTGCAGTACGCAAAGACTGAGCTAGTATCAAGATATCGTCCAAATAAGGAAACACCGCAATACCCTGTTCTCTGATTACAGAGAGTAGGGCACCCAGAACCTTTGAAAAGATTATTGGAGCTGTTGCTAGGCCAAATGGAAGAGCAACAATTTGGTAATGTGCTTGTTTAGAAAAGAGAATCTCAGAAAACTGATAATGTTCTGGATGAATCAGAATATGAAGGTATGTATCCTGCAAGTCTATTGTGGACATATAATGTCCTTGCTGAACAAAAGGCAGAATAGTCCTTATAGTCACCATCTTGAAAGTTGGTACTCTTACATAACGATACAAAATTTTCAGATCCAGAACGGGTCTGAATGAATTTTCTTTCTTTGGGACAATGAATAGATTTGAATAAAACCCCAGAACTTGTTCCTGAAAAGGAACTGGCATGATTACCCCTGAAACCTCCAGGTCTGAAACACACTTCAGGAAAGCCTGTGCTTTTACTGGATTTACTGGGATGCGTGAGAGAAAAAAATCTTCTCACGGGAGGTCTTACTCTGAATCCTATTCGGTACCCCTGAGAGACAATGCTCTGAATCCATTGATTTTGGACAGAATTTATCCAAACATCCTTGAAAAACCTTAATCTGCCCCCTACCAGCTGTGCTGGAATGAGGGCTGCACCTTCATGCGGACTTAGGGGCTGACTTTGGTTTCTTAAAAGGCTTGGATTTATTCCAATTTGAGGAAGGCTTCCAAATGGAAACAGATTCCTTGGGGGAAGGATTAGGTTTTTGTTCCTTATTTTGACGAAAGGAACGAAAACGATTAGAAGCCCTAGATTTACCCTTAGGTTTTTTTTATCCTGAGGCAAAAAAAGGAAATTTATGCTTACCTGATAAATTGATTTCTTCTACGATACGACAAATCCACTGATTCATCCTTACTTATGGGATATTATCCTCCTGCTAACAGGAAGTGGCAAAGAGCACCACAGCAGAGCTGTATATATAGCTCCTCCATTTTCTCCACCCCCAGTCATTCGACCGAAGGTTTAGGAAGAGAAAAGAAAAGCTAAAAGGTGCAGAGGTGACTGAAGTTTAGAAAACAAAAATAAAATCTGTCTAATATGGCAGGGAGGGCCGTGGACTCATCGTATCGTAGAAGAAATCAATTTATCAGGTAAGCATAAATTTCCTTTTCTTCTACTAGATACGATGAGTCCACGGATTCCTCCTTACTTGTGGGATACAATACCAAAGCAACAGGACACGGATGAATGGGAGGGACAAGACAGATACCTAAACAGAAGGCACCACTGCTTGAAGAACTTTTCTCCCAAAAATAGCCTCAGAAGAAGCAAAAGTATCAAATTTGTAAAATTTGGAAAAGGTATGAAGGGAGGACCAAGTCACAGCCTTACAAATCTGTTCAACAGAAGCATTGTTTTTAAAAGCCCATGTGGAAGCCACCGCTCTAGTAGAATGAGCTGTAATTTTTTCAGGAGGCTGCTGTCCAGCAGTCTCGTATGCCAAACGGATGATGCTTTTCATCCAAAAAGAAAGAGAGGTAGCCGTAGCTTTTTGACCCCTACGCTTTCCAGAATAAACAACAAATAGAGAAGATGTTTGACGGAAATCCTTGGTCGCTTGTAAGTAAAACTTCAAGGCACGAACCACGTCCAGATTATGTAACAGACGCTCCTTCTTAGAAGAAGGATTAGGACTTAGAGAAGGAACAACAATTTCCTGATTAATATCAGGAAAATATTAGAATAATATAAATAAGAATATAATATTCTTATTTGAAACAACCTTAGGAAGGAATCCTGGTTTAGTACGCAAAACCACCTTATCAGAATGGAATATAAGATAAGGCGAGTCGCATTGTAATGCAGAAAGCTCAGAAACTCTTCGAGCAGAAGAGATAGCAACTAAAAACAAAACTTTCCAAGATAAAAGCTTAATATCTATGGAATGCATAGGTTCAAACTGAACCCCTTGAAGAACATTTAGAACTAAATTCAAACTCCATGGTGGAGCAACAGGTCTAAACACAGACTTGATTCTGACTAAAGCCTGACAAAAAGACTGAACATCTGGGACATCCGCCAGATGCTTGTGTAGTAAAATTGACAAAGCAGAAATATGTCCCTTTAAGGAACTAGCTGATAATCCCTTCTCCAATCCTTCTTGGAGAAAGGACAAAATCTTAGGTATCCTAACCCTACTCCATGAGTAGCCCTTGGATTCGCACCAATAAAGATATTTACGCCATATCTTATGGTAAATTTTCCTAGTGACAGGCTTCCGAGCCTGAATCAAGGTATTAATAACCGACTCAGAGAATCCGCCGCATAGATAAAATCAAGCGTTCAATCTCCAGGCAGTCAGCTGCAGAGAATTTATATTTGGATGTTGGAATGGACCTTGAATGAGAAGGTCCTGTCTCAGTGGCAGGTTCCACGGTGGCAGAGGTGACATTTCCACTAGATCTGCATACCAAGTCCAGCGTGGCCACGCAGGCGCTATCAAGATTACCGAAGCCCTCTCCTATTTGATTCTGGCAATCAGACGAGGCAGGAGAGGAAAGGGAGGAAACACATAAGCCAGGTTGAACGACCAAGGTACTGCTAGAGCATCTATCAGTACTGCTTGGGGATCCCTTGATTTGGATCCGTAACAAGGAAGTTTAGCATTCTGACGAGATGCCATCAGATCCAATTCCAGTGTGCCCCATTGACGAATCAATGTCGCAAACACCTGCGGATGGAGCGCCCACTCAGAAAATCCGCTTCCCAGTTCTCCACTCCTGGGATGTAGATTGCTGATAGAGGGCAAGAGTGAGTCTCTGCCCATCAAATTATCTTGGAAACCTCTATCATTGCTAGATAACTCTTTTTTCCCCCTTGATGATTGATATATGCTACAGTCGTGATATTGTCCAACTGGAACCTTATGAATTTGGCCAAAGCCAACTGAGGCCACGCTTGAAGCGCGTTGAATATTGCTCTCAGTTCCAGAATATTGATTGGTAGTAGGGACTCCTCCTGAGTCCAAACACCCTGAGCCTTCAGGGAATTCCAGACTGCACCCCAGCCCAAGAGGCTAGCGTCTGTCGTCACTATGACCCGTCGGTCTGCGGAAGCACATTCTGTGGGACAGATGATCCCGTGACAACCACCAAAGAAGAGAGTCTCTGGTCTCTAGATCCAGATTTATCTGAGGAGATAAATCTACATAATCCCCATTCCACTGTCTGAGCATGCACAGCTGCAGTGGTCTGAGATGTAAGCGAGCAAACGGAACGATGTCCATTGCTGCTACCATTACTCCAATGACCTCCATACACTGCGCCACTGATGGCCGAGGAGTGGACCAAAGTGCCCGGCAAATAGTTAATATCTTTGACTTTCTGACCTCCGTCAGAAATATTTTCATGTCTACCAAGTCTATGAGAGTTCCTAGGAATGGAACTCTTGTCAGTGGAACTAGTGAACTCTTTTGTATATTCACCTTCCACCCGTGAGTTCTTAGAAAAGCCAGCACGATGTCCGTGTGAGATTTGGCTAGCTGGTAAGTTGACGCCTGAATCAAGATATCGTCCAGATAGGGCGCCACTGCTATGCCCGCGGCCTTAGAACCGCCAGAAGGGACCCTAGCACCTTTGTGAAGATTCTGGGAGCTGTGGCCAACCCAAAAGGGAGGGCCACAAACTGGTAGTGTTTGTCCAGGAAGGCAAACCTGAGAAACTGGTGATGATCTCTGTGGATAGGAATGTGAAGATACGCATCCTTTAAGTCCACGGTAGTCATATATTGACCCTCCTGGATCATTGGTAAAATAGTTTGAATGGTCTCCATCTTGAACAATGGGACTCTGAGAAATTTGTTTAGGCATTTGAGATCTAAAATCGGTCTGAAAGTTCCCTCTTTTTTGGGAACCACGAACAGATTTGAGTAAAACTCCTGCCCCTGTTCTAGTTTTGGAACTGGGCAGATTACACCCATGGTATATAGGTCTTCTACACAGCGTAAGAATGCCTCTCTTTCTGTCTGGTCTACAGACAAACGTGAAAGATGAAATCTCCCTCTTGGGAGAAAATCCTTGAATTCTAGTTGATACCCCCCCTGGGTCACGATTTCTAATGCCCAGGGATCCTGAACGTCCCTTTCCCAAGCCTGAGCGAAGAGAGAAAGTCTGCCCCCTACTAGATCTGGTCCCAGATCGGGGGGCCGCCCCTTCATGCTGTCTTGGTAGTAGCAGTGGGCTTCTTGGACTGTTTACCTTTATTCCAGGTCTGGTTAGGTCTTCAGACTGATTTGGATTGTGCAAAATTCCCCTCCTGCTTTGTGGCGGAGGAGGAAGTAGAGGGTCCACTTTTAAAGTTTCGAAAAGAACGAAAATTATTTTCTTTGACCCGCATCTTAACCGTCTTGTCCTGAGGAAGGGCATGACCTTTACCTCCACTAATGTCGGAGATGATCTCCTTTAGTTCAGGCCCGAATAGGGTCTTACCTTTAAAAGGAATAGCTAAAAGTTTAGATTTTGATGACATATCAGCAGACCAAGAATTAAGCCATAACGCTCTACGCGCTAAAATGGCAAAGCCTGCATTCTTTGCCGCTAATTTAGCCATTTGAAAAGCGGCATCAGTAATAAAAGAATTAGCAAGCTTGAGAGCCTTAATTCTATCCAAAATATCATCTAATGGGGTCTCAACCTTAAGAGACTCCTCTAGAGCATCAAACCAAAAAGCTGCTGCAGTAGTTACTGGAACAATGCACGCTATAGGTTGTAGCAGAAAACCCTGGTGAATAAACAATTTCTTTAACAGACCCTCTAATTTTTTATCCATAGGATCTTTGAAAGCACAACTGTCCTCAATAGGTATAGTTGTACACTTAGCCAAGGTAGAAATAGCTCCCTCCACCTTAGGGACCATCTGCCAGGAATCCCTAATGGTGTCAGATATGGGAAATATTTTCTTAAAAGTAGGAGTGGGAGAGAACGGAATGCCTGGTCTATCCCATTCCTTAGTAACAATGTCCGAAATCCTTCTAGGGACTGGAAAAAACAGAATTTATGTTTACCTGATAAATTACTTTCTCCAACGGTGTGTCCGGTCCACGGCGTCATCCTTACTTGTGGGATATTCTCTTCCCCAACAGGAAATGGCAAAGAGCCCAGCAAAGCTGGTCACATGATCCCTCCTAGGCTCCGCCTACCCCAGTCATTCGACCGACGTTAAGGAGGAATATTTGCATAGGAGAAACCATATGTTACCGTGGTGACTGTAGTTAAAGAAAATAAATTATCAGACCTGATTAAAAAAACCAGGGCGGGCCGTGGACCGGACACACCGTTGGAGAAAGTAATTTATCAGGTAAACATAAATTCTGTTTTCTCCAACATAGGTGTGTCCGGTCCACGGCGTCATCCTTACTTGTGGGAACCAATACCAAAGCTTTAGGACACGGATGAAGGGAGGGAGCAAATCAGGTCACCTAAATGGAAGGCACCACGGCTTGCAAAACCTTTCTCCCAAAAATAGCCTCAGAAGAAGCAAAAGTATCAAATTTGTAAAATTTAGAAAAAGTGTGCAGTGAAGACCAAGTCGCTGCCTTACATATCTGATCAACAGAAGCCTCGTTCTTGAAGGCCCATGTGGAAGCCACAGCCCTAGTGGAGTGAGCTGTGATTCTTTCAGGAGGCTGCCGTCCGGCAGTCTCATAAGCCAATCGGATAATGCTTTTAATCCAGAAGGAGAGAGAGGTAGAAGTTGCTTTTTGACCTCTCCTTTTACCAGAATAAACAACAAACAGAGACAAAGTTTGTCTGAAATCCTTAGTAGCTGCTAAGTAAAATTTGAGAGCACAAACTACATCCAAGTTGTGCAACAAACGTTCCTTCTTTGAAACTGGATTAGGACACAAAGAAGGCACAACTATCTCCTGGTTAATGTTTTTGTTAGAAACAACTTTTGGAAGAAAACCAGGTTTAGTACGCAAAACCACCTTATCTGCATGGAACTCCAGATAAGGAGAAGAACACTGCAGAGCAGATAATTCTGAAACTCTTCTAGCAGAAGAAATTGCAACCAAAAACAAAACTTTCCAAGATAATAACTTAATATCAACGGAATGTAAGGGTTCAAACGGAACCCCCTGAAGAACTGAAAGAACTAGGTTGAGACTCCAAGGAGGAGTCAAAATTTTGTAAACAGGCTTGATTCTAACCAGAGCCTGAACAAAGGCTAGAACATCTGGCACAGCTGCCAGCTTTTTGTGAAGTAACACAGACAAGGCAGAAATCTGTCCCATCAAGGAACTTGCAGATAATCCTTTTTCCAATCCTTCTCGAAGGAAGGATAGACTCTTAGGAATCTTAACCTTGTCCCAAGGGAATCCTGCAGATTCACACCAACAGATATACCAAATTATGTGGTAATTTTTCTGGTCACAGGCTTTCAGGCCTGAACAAGAGTATTAATAACAGAATCTGAGAACCCTCGCTTTGATAAGATCAAGCGTTCAATCTCCAAGCAGTCAGCTGGAGTGGGTCGAACGGACCTAGAACAAGAAGGTCTCGTCTCAAAGGTAGCTTCCATGGTGGAGCCGATGACATATTCACCAGATCTGCATACCAAGTCCTGCGTGGCCACGCAGGAGCTATCAAAATCACCGACGCCCTCTCCTGATTGATCCTGGCTACCAGCCTGGGGATGAGAGGAAACGGCGGGAACACATAAGCTAGTTTGAAGGTCCAAGGTGCTACTAGTGCATCCACTAGAGCCGCCTTGGGATCCCTGGATCTGTACCCGTAGTAAGGAACTCTGAAGTTCTGACGAGAGGCCATCAGATCCATGTCTGGAATGCCCCACGGTTGAGTGACTTGGGCAAAGATTTCCGGATGGAGTTCCCACTCCCCCGGATGCAATGTCTGACGACTCAGAAAATCCGCTTCCCAATTTTCCACTCCTGGGATGTGGATAGCAGACAGGTGGCAGGAGTGAGACTCCGCCCATAGAATGATTTTGGTCACTTCTTCCATCGCTAGGGAACTCCTTGTTCCCCCCTGATGGTTGATGTATGAACTTGGCCCTCGCTAGCTGAGGCCAAGCTTTGAGAGCATTGAATATCGCTCTCAGTTCCAGAATATTTATCGGTAGAAGAGGTTCTACCCGAGACCAAAGACCCTGAGCTTTCAGGGATCCCCAGACCGCGCCCCAGCCCATCAGACTGGCGTCGGTCGTGACAATGACCCACTCTGGTCTGCGGAAGGTCATCCCTTGTGACAGGTTGTCCAGGGACAGTCACCAACGGAATGAGTCTCTGGTCCTCTGTTTACTTGTATCTTTGAATAGTCCCCATTCCACTGACTGAGCATGAACAGTTGTAATGGTCTTAGATGAATGCGCACAAAAGGAACTATGTCCATTGCCGCTACCATCAAACCTATCACTTCCATGCACTGCGCTATGGAAGGAAGAGGAACGGAATGAAGTATCCGACAAGAGTCTAGAAGTTTTGTTTTTCTGGCTTCTGTCAGAAAAATCCTCATTTCTAAGGAGTCTATTATAGTTCCCAAGAAGGGAACCCTCGTTGACGGAGATAGAGAACTCTTTTCCACGTTCACTTTCCATCCGTGAGATCTGAGAAAGGCCAGGACAATGTCCGTGTGAGCCTTTACTTGAGGAAGGGACGACGCTCGAATCAGAATGTCGTCCAAGTAAGGTACTACAGCAATGCCCCTTGGTCTTAGCACCGCCAGAAGGGACCCTAGTACCTATGAGAAAATCCTAGGAGCAGTGGCTAATCCGAAAGAAAACGCCACGAACTGGAAATGCTTGTCCAGGAATGCAAACCTTAGGAACCGATGATGTTCCTTGTGGATAGGAATATGTAGATACGCATCCTTGAAATCCACCTTGGTCATGAATTGACCTTCCTGGATGGAAGGAAGAAGTGTTCGAATGGTTTCCATCTTGAACGATGGAACCTTGAGAAACTTGTTCAAGATCTTGAGATCTAAGATTGGTCTGAACGTTCCCTCTTTTTTGGGAACTATGAACAGATTGGAGTAGAACCCCATCCCTTGTTCTCCTAATGGAACAGGATGAATCACTCCCATTTTTAGCAGGTCTTCTACCCAATGTAAGAATGCCTGTCTTCTTATGTGGTCTGAAGACAACTGAGACCTGTGGAACCTCCCCCTTGGAGGAAGCCCCTTGAACTCCAGAGAATAACCTTGGGAGACTATTTCTAGCGCCCAAGGATCCAGAACATCTCTTGCCCCAGCCTGAGCGAAGAGAGAGAGTCTGCCCCCCACCAGATCCGGTCCCGGATCGGGGGCCCGCATATCATGCTGTCTTGGTAGCAGTGGCAGGTTTCCTGGCCTGCTTTCCTTTGTTCCAGCCTTGCATAGGTCTCCAGGCTGGATTGGCTTGAGAAGTATTACCTTCCTGCTTAGAGGACGTAGCCCTTGGGGCTGATCCGTTTCTGCGAAAGGGACGAAACTTAGGTTTATTTTTGGTCTTGAAAAGACCTATCCTGAGGAAGGGCGTGGCCCTTGCCCCCAGTGATATCAGAGATAATCTCTTTCAAGTCAGGGCCAAAGAGTGTTTTCCCCTTGAAAGGAATGTCAAGCAATTTGTTCTTGGAAGACGCATCCGCTGCCCAAGATTTTAACCAAAGCGCTCTGCGCCACAATAGCAAACCCAGAATTTTTTCGCCGCTAACCTAGCCAATTGCAAGGTGGCGTCTAGGGTGAAAGAATTAGCCAATTTAAGAGCACGAATTCTGTCCATAATCTCCTCATAAGAAGAAGAATTACTAATAATCGCCTTTCCTAGCTCATCAAACTAGAAACACGCGGCTGCAGTGACAGGGACAATGCATGCAATTGGTTGTAGAAGGGAACCTTGCTGAACAAACATCTTTAGCAGACCTTCTAATTTTTTATCCATAGGATCTTGGAAAGCACAACTATCTTCTATGGGTATAGTGGCGCGCTTGTGTAGAGTAGAAACCGCCCCCTCGACCTTGGGGACTGTCTGCCATCAGTCCTTTCTAGGGTCGACTATAGGAAAACAATTTTATAAATATGGGGGGAGGTACTAAAGGTATACCGGGCTTGTCCCATTCTTTACTAACAATGTACGCCACCCGCTTGGATATAGGAAAAGCTTCGGGGGGCCCCCTCTAAGAACTTTTCCATTTTACATAGTGGTTCTGGAATGACCAGATAATCACAATCATCCAAATTGGATAACACCTCCTTAAGCAGAGCGCGGAGATGTTCCAACTTAAATTTAAAATTAATCACATCAGGTTCAGCTTGTTGAGAAATGTTTCCTGAATCTGAAATTTCTCCCTCAGACAAAACCTCCCTGGCCCCCTCAGACTGGTGTAGGGGCCCTTCAGAAACCATATCATCAGCGTTCTCATGCTCTACAGAATTTTCTAAAACAGAGCAGTCGCGCTTTCGCTGATAAGTGGGCATATTGGCTAAAATGTTTTTGATAGAATTATCCATTACAGCCGTTAAATGTTGCATAGTAAGGAGTATTGGCGCACTAGATGTACTAGGGGCCTCCTGTATGGGCAAGACTGGTGTAGACGAAGTAGGGGATGATGCAGTACCATGCTTACTCCCCTCACTTGAGGAATCATCTTGGGCATCATTTTTACTAAATTTTTTTTTTTTTTTTTTTTTTTTTTTTTTTATGACATAAAATACATATAGTTAAATGAGAAGGAACCTTGGTTTCCCCACAGTCAGAACACAATCTATCTGGTAGTTCAGACATGTTAAACAGGCATAAACTTGATAACAAAGCACAAAAAACGTTTTAAAATAAAACCGTTACTGTCACTTTAAATTTTAAACTAAACACACTTTATTACTGCAATTGCGAAAAAGTATGAAGGAATTGTTCAAAATTCACCAAAATTTCACCACAGTGTCTTAAAGCCTTAAAAGTATTGCACACCAAATTTGGAAGCTTTAACCCTTAAAATAACGGAACCGGAGCCGTTT
Organism: Bombina bombina; assembly: GCF_027579735.1. Lineage (NCBI taxonomy): Eukaryota > Metazoa > Chordata > Amphibia > Anura > Bombinatoridae > Bombina > Bombina bombina. The sequence goes on from NW_026510704.1 coordinate 87,559, forward strand.
TTATATTTAACCCCTTTACAGTCCCTGGAATCTGCTTTGCTGAGACCCAACCAAGCCCAAAGGGGAATACGATACCAAATGATGCCTTCAGAAAGACTTTTCTATGTATCAGAGCTCCACACACATGCAGCTGCATGCCATGCTGTCCTCAAAAACAAGTGCGCCATACCGGCGCGAAAATGAGGCTCTGACTATGATTAGGGAAAGCCCCTAAAGAATAAGGTGTCAAAAACAGTGCCTGCCGATATAATCATATCAAAATACCCAGAATAAATGATTCCTCAAGGCTAAATATGTGTTAATAATGAATCGATTTAGCCCAGAAAAAGTCTACAGTCTTAATAAGCCCTTGTGAAGCCCTTATTTACTATCTTAATAAAAATGGCTTACCGGATCCCATAGGGAAAATGACAGCTTCCAGCATTACATCGTCTTGTTAGAATGTGTCATACCTCAAGCAGTAAGAGACTGCACACTGTTCCCCCAACTGAAGTTAGTTGCTCTCAACAGTCCTGTGTGGAACAGCCATGGATTTTAGTTACGGTGCTAAAATCATTTTCCTCATACAAACAGAAATCTTCATCTCTTTTCTGTTTCTGAGTAAATAGTACATACCAGCACTATTTTAAAATAACAAACTCTTGATTGAATAATAAAAACTACAGTTAAACACTAAAAAACTCTAAGCCATCTCCGTGGAGATGTTGCCTGTACAACGGCAAAGAGAATGACTGGGGTAGGCGGAGCCTAGGAGGGATCATGTGACCAGCTTTGCTGGGCTCTTTGCCATTTCCTGTTGGGGAAGAGAATATCCCACAAGTAAGGATGACGCCGTGGACCGGACACACCTATGTTGGAGAAACATTAGTGTAAGTAGGGACCTCTAGATATTTATCCATTTTACACAATTTCTCTGGTGGGATTACAATAGGGTCACAATCATCCAGAGTCACTAAAACCTCCCAGAATAACAGGCGGGGGTGTTCAAGCTTAAACTTAAAGGCCGTCACATCTGAGTCTGTTTGAGGGAACATCTTTCTTGAGTCTGAAAGCTCTCCCTCAGACAGCAATTCCCCCACCCCCAAATCAGAACACTGTGAGGGTACATCGGAGATGGCCAATAAAGCATCAGAGGGCTCAGTATTTACTCTAATACCTGACCTGCTGCGCTTACCCTGTAAACCTGGCAGTTTAGATAATACCTCTGTGAGGGTAGTAGACATAACTGCAGCCATATCTTGCAGGGTAAAAGAATTAGACGCACTAGAAGTACTAGGCGTCACTTGTGCGACGTTAAAGGTTGTGACATTTGGGGAGAATTGGATGGCATAACCTGATTCTCTTAAGAATGAGAATCATCCTGAGACATACTTTTATCACCGAAAATATGTTATTTGCAATGTAAGGCCCTTTCAGTACATGAGGGACACATTTTAAGTGAGGGTTCCACAATGGCTTCTAAACACATAGAACATTGACTAGTAATGACCACAAACAGTCTTGAAAACACTTTATTTAGTGAAAAAAAACAACAAACTGAAAAATGGTACTGCGCCTTTAAGAGTAAAAAAGCGTACAATTTTTCCAAAACTGCTCTAAAATGTTATAATTATCACAATTTTAGTATATATGTGTCTTATCTTGCCAGCTAAGATTGCACCACAAGTAAGGTATGCTTAACCCTTAATGGAAAAAAACGTTACTCAAAAACGTTATGAAATTAAAAAATCAACCCCCTGCACCTCGCCACAGCTCTGCTGTGGCGCCTACCTGCCCTCAGGGGTCTGTTAAATCACTTGGTTTAGGCCAAATCTTTCAGTTTAGGCCCACCGGAGCTGGAGCTTGCTGCTTTCATAGGAAATTCAACTGTGCATCTGAGGCGAAATTAGGCCCGTCCATCGATATTGATGTCTCTCTGCCTAGTAAAAACCCCTGGAAAGCGGTCTAGAACCTAGCCATGTGGGTTTTCATATACCCAACCTAATATTGAAAGCCATGTGAAACCCTCCAGTGCCATCACACATAAAAACGTTTGCACACAAAAACGTTAAATCGTTTTGCTCAAAAAACATTATGGCCTAGATTTAGAGTTTTGTCTGTAACGACCCGCGTAGCTAACGCTGGCTTTTTTCTGGCCGCACCTTTTAAATACCTCTGGTATTGAGAGTTCACAGAATGGCTGCGTTAGGCTCCAAAAAGGGAGCGTACAGGCATATTTACCGCCACTGCAACTCTCGATACCAGAGTTTCTTACGGACGCGGCCAGCTTAAAAAACGTGCTCGTGCACGATTCTCCCATAGAAATCAATGGGGCTGTTTGAGCTGAAAAAAAACCTAACACCTGCAAAAAAGCCGCGTTCAGCTCCTAACGCAGCCCCATTGTTTCCTATGGGGAAACACTTCCTACGTCTGCACCTAACACTCTAACATGTACCCCGAGTCTAAACACCCCTAACCTTACACTTATTAACCCCTAATCTGCCGCCCCCGCTATCGCTGACCCCTGCATATTATTTTTAACCCCTAATCTGCCGCTCCGTACACCCCCGCCACCTACATTATCCCTATGTACCCCTAATCTGCTGCCCTAACATCGCCGACCCCTATATTATATTTATTAACCCCTAATCTGCCCCCCACAACGTCGCCTCCACCTAACTACACTTATTAACCCCTAATCTACCGACCAGACCTGAGCGCTACTATAATAAATGTATTAACCCCTAATCCGCCTCACTCCCGCCTCAATAACCCTATAATAAATAGTATTAACCCCTAATCTGCCCTCCCTAACATTGCCGACACCTAACTTCAAGTATTAACCCCCTAATCTGCCGACAGGAGCTCACCGCTACTCTAATAAATTTATTAACCCCTAAAGCTAAGTCTAACTTTAACCCTAACACCCCCCTAAATTAAATATAATTTAAATCTAACGAAATAAATTAACTCTTATTAAATAAATTATTCCTATTTAAAGCTAAATACTTACCTGTAAAATAAACCCTAATATAGCTACAATATAAATTATAATTATATTATAGCTATTTTAGGATTTATATTTATTTTACAGGTAACTTTGTATTTATTTTAACCAGGTACAATAGCTATTAAATAGTTAAGAACTATTTAATAGCTAAAATAGTTAAAATAATTACAAAATTACCTGTAAAATAAATCCTAACCTAAGTTACAATTAAACCTAACACTACACTATCAATAAATTAATTAAATTAAAATACCTACAATTATCTACAATTAAACCTAACACTACACTATCAATAAATTAAATACAATATCTACAAATAAATACAATGAAATAAAAGAACTAAGTTACAAAAAATAAAAAAATATTTACAAACATTAGAAAAATATTACAACAATTTTAAACTAATTACACCTACTCTAAGCCCCCTAATAAAATAACAAAGCCCCCCAAAATAAAAAAATGCCCTACCCTATTCTAAATTACAAAAGTTCAAAGCTCTTTTACCTTACCAGCCCTGAACAGGGCCCTTTGCGGGGCATGCCCCAAAGAATTCAGCTCTTTTGCCTGTAAAAAAACACATACAATACCCCCCCCAACATTACAACCCACCACCCACATACCCCTAATCTAACCCAAACCCCCCTTAAATAAACCTAACACTAAGCCCCTGAAGATCTTCCTACCTTATCTTCACCATACCAGGTTCACCGATCGATCCAGAAGAGCTCCTCCGATGTCTTGATCCAAGCCCAAGTGGTGGGCTGAAGATGTCCATGATCCGGCTGAAGTCTTCATCCAAGCGGGAGCTGAAGAGGTCCATGATCCGGCTGAAGTCTTCTATCAACGGCATCTTCAATCTTCTTTCTTCGGGAGCCATCATCTTCCAGCCGACGCGGAACATCCTCTTCTCCCGACGCCTACTCGCCGAATGACGGTTCCTTTAAATGACGTCATCCAAAATGGCGTCCCTCGAATTCTGATTGGCTGATAGGATTCTATCAGCCAATCGGAATTAAGGTAGGAAAATTCTGATTGGCTGATGGAATCAGCCAATCAGAATCAAGTTCAATCCAATTGGCTGATCCGATCAGCCAATCAGATTGAGCTCGCATATCAGCCAATCGGAATTCGAGGGACGCCATCTTGGATGACGTCATTTAAAGGAACCGTCATTCAGCGAGTAGGCGTCGGGAGAAGAGGATGTTCCGCGTCGGCTGGAAGATGATGGCTCCCGAAGAAAGAAGATTGAAGATGCCGTTGATAGAAGACTTCAGCCGGATCATGGACATCTTCAGCTCCCGCTTGGATGAAGACTTCAGCCGGATCATGGACATCTTCAGCCCACCACTTGGGCTTGGATCAAGACATCGGAGGAGCTCTTCTGGATCGATCGGTGAACCTGGTATGGTGAAGATAAGGTAGGAAGATATTCAGGGGCTTAGTGTTAGGTTTATTTAAGGGGGGGTTGGGTTAGATTAGGGGTATGTGGGTGGTGGGTTGTAATGTTGGGGGGGGGTATTGTATGTGTTTTTTTACAGGCAAAAGAGCTGAATTCTTTGGGGCATGCCCCGCAAAGGGCCCTGTTCAGGGCTGGTAAGGTAAAAGAGCTTTGAACTTTTGTAATTTAGAATAGGGTAGGGCATTTTTTTTATTTTGGGGGGCTTTGTTATTTTATTAGGGGGCTTAGAGTAGGTGTAATTAGTTTAAAATTGTTGTAATATTTTTCTAATGTTTGTAAATATTTTTTTATTTTTTGTAACTTAGTTCTTTTTTATTTTTTGTACTTTAGTTAGTTTATTTCATTGTATTTATTTGTAGATATTGTATTTAATTAATTTATTGATAGTGTAGTGTTAGGTTTAATTGTAGATAATTGTAGGTATATTAATTTAATTAATTTATTGATAGTGTAGTGTTAGGTTTAATTGTAACTTAGGTTAGGATTTATTTTACAGGTAATTTTGTAATTATTTTAACTATTTTAGCTATTAAATAGTTCTTAACTATTTAATAGCTATTGTACCTGGTTAAAATAAATACAAAGTTACCTGTAAAATAAATATTAATCCTAAAATAGCTATAATATAATTATAATTTATATTGTAGCTATATTAGGGTTTATTTTACAGGTAAGTATTTAGATTTAAATAGGAATAATTTATTTAATAAGAGTTAATTTATTTCGTTAGAATAAAATTATATTTAACTTAGGGGGGTGTTAGGGTTAGGTTTAAAATTAGCTTTAGGGGTTAAAAAATGTATTAGAGTAGCGGTGAGCTCCGATCGGCAGATTAGGGGTTAATACTTGAAGTTATGTGTCGGCGATGTTAGGGAGGGCAGATTAGGGGTTAATACTATTTATTATAGGGTTATTGAGGCGGGAGTGAGGCGGATTAGGGGTTAATAACTTTATTATAATAGCGGTGCGGTCCGCTCGGCAGATTAGGGGTTAATAAATGTAGGCAAGTGGAGGCGACGTTGTGGGGGGCAGATTAGGGGTTAATAAATATAATATAGGGGTCGGCGGTGTTAGGGGCAGCAGATTAGGGGTACATAAGGATAACGTAGCTGGCGGCGGCATGCGGACGGCAGATTAGGGGTTAATAAGTGTAGGTAGCTGGCGGCGATGTTGTGGGGGGCAGATTAGGGGTTAATAAATATAATATAGGGGTCGGCGGTGTTAGGGGCAGCAGATTAGGGGTACATAACGATAACGTAGGTGGCGGTCGGCAGATTAGGGGTTAAAAAAAATTAATCGAGAGTCGGCGATGTGGGGGGGCCTCGGTTTAGGGGTACATAGGTAGTTTATGGGTGTTAGTGTACTTTAGAGCACAGTAGTTAAGAGCTTTATGAACCGGCGTTAGCCCAGAAGGCTCTTAACTACTGACTTTTTTCTGCGGCTGGAGTTTTGTCGTTAGATTTCTAACGCTCACTTCAGACACGACTCTAAATACCGGAGTTAGAAAGATCCCATTGAAAAGATAGGATACGCAATTGACGTAAGGGGATCTGCGGTATGGAAAAGTCGCAGCTGGAAAGTGAGCGTTAGACCCTTTCCTGACTGACTGAAAATACCGGCGGTAGCCTAAAACCAGCGTTAGGAGCCTCTAACGCTGGTTTTGACGGCTACCGCCAAACTCTAAATCTAGGCCTTAGTTATCAGTGTCAACCAATTTTCAGCCCATAACATACAGGTCCCAGTAATAGCCTTCTAACACATGTAGGATTGCTGCTTACCCCTTCCCATATGATAATACTGTCAGCCAGTTCTGAAATAACACAGTCTCTCCAGAAAAAAATGACTGAACATACCTCAATGCTTGTAGCATGAAAAAACGTTCCCCACACTGAAGCTTCTCAAGTGCTCCTCAGCCATTCTGTGGGAACTACTCTGGATCTTAGTGACAATTGCTAAGATCATCAGTCTCCAGGCAGAAATCTTCATCCATCTGCTGCCTGAGAAAAAATAGCACTCACCGGTACCATTTAAAATAAAAAAATCTTGCTTGAAGAAAATAAAAACTATCATTTTAAGACCTCTTTCACTTTACCTCTTCCTATTACTTAGTAAAGTCAATGAGAATGACTGGGGGTGGAGAGAAGGGAGGAGCTATATATACAGCTCTGCTGTGGTGCTCTTTGCCACTTCCTGTTAGCAGGAGGATAATATCCCACAAGTAAGGATGAATCCGTAGACTTGTCGTATCTAGTAGAAGAAAACTCCCTTTCCCCCAGTAACAGTTGAAATAATAGAATCCAACTGAGAACCAAATAAATTATTACCTTGGAAAGAAAGAGATAGTAATCTAGACTTAGATGTCATATCAGCATTCCAAGATTTAAGCCACAAAGCTCTTCTAGCTAAAATAGCTAAAGACATGGATCTAACATCAATTTTGATAATATCAAAAGTAGCATCACAAATAAAATGATTAGCATGTTGCAGTAAGCGAACAATGCTAGATAAGTCAGAATCCAATTCTTGTTGCGCTAAATTCTCCAACCAAAAAGTTGATGCAGCTGCAACATCAGCCAAGGAAATTGCAGGCCTAAGAAGATGACCTGAATAAAAATAGGCTTTCCTTAGATAAGATTCAAGTTTCCTATCTAAAGGATCCTTAAAAGAAGTATTTTCTTCCATAGGAATAGTGGTACGTTTAGCAAGAGTAGAAATAGCCCCATCAACTTTGGGGATCTTTTCCCAAAACTCTATTGAAATAGCTGGTAAAGGATACAATTTTTTTTATTTTTTTAACATTATTTTTTATTGAGGTTTTGCATAACAATCATAAAACATACATCACCTTTTGATAACAGAAAAAGATACAAGTAAAATTGAGTAAAATATTTTAGCAGTTATAAAATACACAGTAGGCAGGCTAATTGAACCTCGATTTTGCAATAAAATAGCATAATAAATGACTGACCAGTTGGGAACACACTTTGGACTACTAGTATAAAAGATAACTGATGATCAGGTAGGTAGCTCTATATGAGCGGTATAAAGAAAAGAAATGAGTATATATTAAGGGGGAGGGGGAATTTCAGCGGTTAAGCACCGCTCGCTATATGGGGGAAAGGGTGGGGGGACAGAGCCAAATGTATATATATATATGGGCAAATTAGGGAATATGACGGGAGCTCTAATGTTGTTATTAAAGAGTCAGTTGTAGGATAAAAAGTCGGTATGGCGCTCTACAAATACCTGATAGTAATAATATGACAATTAGTAGCTTGAAATGTATGTGGGTATAAAAACGGGTATGTCGTCAGGGGGTTAACTTTATATGTATGGGTTGGTGACTGGAAGGGTCATATAATAAAATATTAAGGGAAGTCCAAAGCATATTTTAATATTAAGCAAATAGAGTAGGGCAAATATTGTGCTAGTTTCTATACTGATATTTAACAACATCTACGCTTTAAAAGGTATAAATATTACATGAAGAAGTAGCTTAAAAAATAGCTACGTTACAGTAAGAATGTGTAAGGGTTACTCAAACCTAGTCCCTAAGGAGATTGCGTATATTGGGAACACCCAAACATATTATTGAGTCACATTATCGTAGATGCTTCCCATCATTAGTGAACACGAAAGTATATTACATCCATGTCAATACTTATAACATTGTTGTTGTAAGCTAAGATTTATTGTATAGTATGTATAGACACAACAATGTAATGGGAAAGAGTACTCATTATACTGAACATATATTAAAAGCTTGTAAGCAGCAGGCTAGGACCTTGAATATATGAGGCTAATGCGGGAGATGTGCCCGTTAGAATGCTAGGAAAATTCCCTTGGGTTATCCCTAGTGAATCACAAGACAAATGGGCACTCTTAAATCTAAGATCGGAAGCATCATTCATGACTAAATTAACAGCCAAACAATACGCACAAGGTCAACTTGTTGGCAGGCGGCCTACACGGAAACTGACAAAATACAGGGAAAGCTTAACAACGGGTACCAAGACCAAGTAGAGCAGCAAAAATGTAGTAAAATCATAACTTTCAGAACTTCTGAATATAATAATTTTAAGGTACATAACCTCCGAGTTGTATAGTAGCGTAATCTATAGTAAGCAAACAAATGAATAAAAAAGGATATCCCATCAGCAAACAAAGGGACCGCAGGACTGCCATAATAAAATTATATCTTGCGAATTAGAATGCAGATTGAGTTGATCTCCGTCATTATTTTCCCCTCTAATAATATGGTTATACCCATAATGTTGAGGTAATAGTAAATAGTAAAAGGGCTTTATCAGGGCTTAGAATGTCTCAGCACTATATTTATAGTAGGAATTATAAACTATGTGACCGGAGACTAGGGGAATATGCTGGATTTAGCCATAGTAAAGTTAAATTGCAGAAACATTAAAAACAGGAAAACAGGAATATATATATAATAAGTCAGACCATCTATAAAATAACTTGGTAAGCTTCTGTCTCTTACAAAGAAATTCCCACTGTACATTATGAATTCACACCAGAATATCATCATTCAAGCATAACAGCAACAACATGAACTATGAGGGACATTTTTGTAGAAGTATTGCGGCAGTACTAATACATACATCCTTAACAGAAATACAGCTCTGTAGTGTTGTGTCTGATATTACAGAATCTATGACGGAGCATTATGGACCACCTGAATAAACACATGCCTATGTATCTTGTAGTTAAATAGTAATTGGAGCTGACGCTATAGCTAATACCATAAGAAACCTATATTGTGCTAACTAGGCTATGCGGTTATGTACCGCGCATTTGGGATAGAAGCAATAGTTCAGGTGGGGGAAAAATTTAAAGTCAATACAGTCCATGGGGAGTTACGGAGCTAATAGGAACTAGATAAGTAATACAACTCTGCTTACTCCAATGGCGTCAGGCTAGATCGCAGCATGGAACTAATTTTTGTCACTGAAAAAAGGAAAAAAAACCTCATCAGACCACAGGGTCGTCATTTCTATGGTTTGGGTAATTGAACTATTGAGATGTAAAATTGTTATTGAATCCCTAATATTTCAATGTGATTTATCCAATACCAACTTGAATGACAGTAAGTACTTCTCTGATGAGGTATGGAATGTTTCTATAACGAACCAAGAGGGAATGCCACCATTCATACACTTTCAGGCAGATCACGGAGTCTAGCATTTCACTTGGTCGAGTCTCCTGCCATGCAGGAGGGTTTCCAAAGATATCGTTCTCCTCTATATTGAAGGCGGTGTAAGCTGTCATCATCCAAATGCAGGTTAGACTCATCTTCCTCTCCCGGTGATCGGATACCCCCACCGACACAAGAAGCGGCCTCCTCTCAGAAGAGATGTTATGTTCTATAAGAATAGAGTCGGCTGTGACCCAATCACACTCATTCAGCTGGGTGCTCCAAATGGTTGCTCTTGTCTTTGCTTGCGGCTTCTCCCGTTGTACTGCCCTGTAGTGTGTAGATCCTGCAGCAGTAGTGACAAAGTGCTGTGGGGGAGAGCTCTGCATATAAACATGTTGGGACGCCATATTGTGCTCAGGGCTCTTTATTTCCGTATGTGGCAGTCCTACTATATATTGAGGAGTGTCTCCTCTCTGTTGTGCACTCAGTACCCTATAGCGGAGAGATTACTCTGTCTCACACTTCGTCAGTGCTTCCTGTTGCAGTTCCACGGCAGCCCTCAGTTCCCCAACAATAGCATGCCGATGGGCATCTAGAGACATCAGTAAGTTGCGAAGCATGCTCGACAGTAGTCTCTCCATATCTACATGCATGCTTAACTTCCCGGGATACCGAGAAAGGGGAGTTGGTTGCGTTTAGGATCTTAGTGCCCCATGCGACCGTATAGTTAGAGTATAGAAGATGAGTTCCTGTTAGTAATGAAAGAGCGTTAGTGTGCTCTAAGATGGCGGCTTACTTCATGCAGCAAATCTAGTGATCTAAAAGTTCTTTGTGCCGTGTGTTGTCAGCCACTTTGTTTGCATTGCCCATATAGCTTGCCCTGCGTCCCAAGGCTTTATTAAAACGATATTTAAGTAAAAGATTCCATAGCTTGCTTAGAAAATTGGTTTTATAAATCAAACGTCAGGAGCTCTGGAAACACACGTCTAGCTGCCTCGGCTGCTGACTCCGCCCCAAGGATACAATTTTTTAAACCTTGAAGAAGGATTAAAAGGAGTACCCTGCTTATTCCATTCCTTAGAAATCATATCAGAAATAGCATCAGGAATAGGGAAAACCTCTGGAGTAACCAGAGGTTTTCTGGAGGTTTAAAAACAGAATTTAAACGTTTACTAGTTTTAATATCAAGAGGACTAACTTCCTCAATATCTAAAGTAATTAACACTTCTTTTAACAATAAACGAATATACTCTATTTTAAATAAATAAATAGATTTGTCAGTGTCAATATCTGAAGAAGGATCTTCTGAATCAGATAGATCCTCATCAGAGGAGGATAATTCATTATGTTGTCAGTAATTTGATATTTTATCAACTTTATGAGGAGTTTTAAAAGACCTTTTACATTTATTATAAGGCGGAAATGCAGACAAAGCCTTCTGAATAGAATCAGTAACAAATTCTTTAAAATTCATAGGTATATCATGTACATTAGAAGTTGAAGGAACTTCAACTGGCAATGTATTATTACTGATGGACACATTGTCTGCATGTAAAAGTTTATCATGACAACTAATACAAATGACATTTGGAGATATAATCTCCACAATTTTACAACAAATGCACTTAGTTTTGGTAGAACCAATGTCAGGCAGCAAAGTTCCAACAGATACTTCTGAGACAGGATCAGATTGAGACATCTTGCAAAATGTAAAAGAAAAAACAACATATAAAGCAAAATTATCAATTTCCTTATATGACAGTTTCAGGAATGGGAAAAAATGCAAATAGCATAGCCCTCTGACAAAGAAAAAGGCAAGAGGCAAATAGCAATGGGGTAATAAATAATGAAGAAAAAAATAATTGGCGGCAAGTATGACGCACAACGTAAATGACACACTCGCGTCACTAATGACGTACACTGTGTGAAGAACTCGGCGTCAACTATGACGCCGGAAATAATGAACTTGCATCAATGGACGTGCCTTTTGCGCCAAAAAATTCTCGCGCCAATAATGAAGTAATAAAGTGTAGCATTTGGCGCACCCGCAAGCCTAATCCAGCCCGCAATTTGAAAATGTAGTCAATTGAAAAAGACTAAACCCCAGGTAAGAAAAAAATTTCTTTAAAATTTACTTTCCCCAAATATGAAACTGCCAAAAGGAAATACATGAACCTGACTCATGGCAAATATAAGTACAATACATATATTTAGAACTTTATATTAATGCATAAAGTGCCAAACCATAGCTGAGGTGTCTTAAAGGGACACTCAATCAAAATTAAACTTTCATTATTCAGATAGAACATGCCATTTTAAACAACTTTCCAATTTACTTCCATTAACTAAATGTGCACAGTCTTTTTATATTTAAACTTTTTGAGTCAACAGCTCCTACTGAGCATGTGCAAGAATAAGTGTGTATGCATTTGTGAATGGCTGATGGCTGTCACATGGTACATGTATGCATTTGTGAATGGCTGATGGCTGTCACATGGTACAGGGGGAGTGGAAAAAGACATAACTTTTAAAATTGTCAGAAAAAAAACTACTACTCATTTGAAGTTCAGACTAAGTGCTATTGCATTGTCTTGTTATCTTGCATTTATGCAAATCTACTGTGTTGACTGGTCCTTTAAGTAATAAAAACATACTTTCCGAAATACACCCATCCACATATAGCAGATAGCCAAACCAGTACTGAAACAGTTATCAGTAGAGGTAATGGTACATGAGAGTATATCGTCAATCTGAAAAGGGAGGTATGAGATGAATCTCTACGACCGATAACAGAGAACCTATGAAATAGATCTCCCATGAGGAAAACCATTGCATTCAATAGGTGATACTCCCTTCACATCCCTCTGACATTCACTGTACTCTGAGAGGAATGGGGCTTCAAAATGCTGAGAAGCGCATGTCAACGTAGAAATCTTAGTACAAACTTACTTCACCACCTCCATAGGAGGAAAGGTTTGTAAAACTGAATTGTGGGTGTGGTGAGGGGTGTATTTATAGGCATTTTGAGGTTTGGGAAACTTTTCCCCTCCTGGTAGGATTGTATATCCCATACGTCACTAGCTCATGGACTCTTGCCAATTACATGAAAGAAACAAAAACAAAACATAATCAGATAAATCAAACTGAAACAGCTGCCTGAAGATTTTTTCTACCAAAAACTGCTTCCGAAGAGGCAAATACATCAAAATGGTAGAATTTAGTAAATGTATGCAAAGAAGATCTAGTAGAATGAGCTGTGATTCTCTGAGGCGGAGCCTGACCCGACTCCAAATAAGCCTTATGAATCAAAAGAATGGGGCTTCAAAATGCTGAGAAGCGCATGTCAACGTAGAAATCTTAGTACAAACTTACTTCACCACCTCCATAGGAGGAAAGGTTTGTAAAACTGAATTGTGGGTGTGGTGAGGGGTGTATTTATAGGCATTTTGAGGTTTGGGAAACTTTTCCCCTCCTGGTAGGATTGTATATCCCATACGTCACTAGCTCATGGACTCTTGCCAATTACATGAAAGAAACAAAAACAAAACATAAGCAGATAAATCAAACTGAAACAGCTGCCTGAAGATTTTTTCTACCAAAAACTGATTCCGAAGAGGCAAATACATCAAAATGGTAGAATTTAGTAAATGTATGCAAAGAAGATCTAGTAGAATGAGCTGTGATTCTCTGAGGCGGGGCCTGACCCGACTCCAAATAAGCCTTATGAATCAAAAGCTTTAACCAAGATGCCAAGGAAATGGCAGAAGCTTTCTGACGTTTCCTAGAACCAGAAAAGAAAACAAATAGACTAGAAGTCTTCCTGAAATCTTTAGTAGCTTCAACATAATATTTAAAAGCTCTTACAACATCCAGAGAATGTAAGGCTCTTTCCAAAGAATTCTTAGGATTAGGACACAAAGAGGGGACAACAATTTCCCTATTAATGTTGTTAGAATTCCCAACTTTAGGTAAAAATTTAAATGAAGTCTGCAAAACTGCCTTATCTTGATGAAAAATCAGAAAAGGTGACTCACAAGAAAGAGCAGATAATTCAGAAACTCTTCCAGCAGAAGAGATAGCCAAAAGGAACACCACTTTCCAAGAAAGTAGTTTAATATCCAAATAATGCATAGGCTCAAAAGGAGGAACATGTAAAGCTTTCAAAACCAAAAAAAGACTCCAAGGAGGAGAGATTGATTTACTAACAGGCTTGAAATGGACCAAAGCCTGAACAAAACAGTGAATATCAGGAAGCTTAGCAATCTTTCTTTGAAATAAAACAGAAAGAGCAAAGATTTGTCCCTTCAAGGAACTTGCAGATAAACCTTTATCCAAACCATCCTGAAAAAACAGTAAAATTCTAGGAATTCTAAAAGAATGCCAGGAGAATTTATGAGAAGAACAGATTTACGAGCCTGTAACATAGTATCAATCACTGAGTCAGAGAAACCTCTATGACTAAGCACTAAGCGTTCAATTTCCATACCTTCAAATTTAACAATTTGAGATCCTGATGGAAAAATGGTCCTTGAGACAGAAGGTCTGGTCTTAAAGGAAGTGGCCAAGGTTGACAACTGGGCATCCGGACAAGGTCCACATACCAGAACCTGTGAGGCCATGCTGAAGCTACCAGAAACACAAACGAATGTTCCATGATGATTTTGGAAATCACTCTTGGAAGAAGAATTAGAGGCGAAAAGAAATAAGCAGGTTGGTAAAACCAAGGAACTGCTAACCCATCCACCGAATCCGCCTGATGATCCCTGGACCTGGATAGGTACCTGGGAAGTTTCTTGTTTAGATGAGAAGCCATCAGATCTATTTCTGGAAGACCCCACATCTGAACAATCTGAAAAAACAAATCTGGATGGAGAGACCACTCCCCTGGATGTAAAATCTGACGGCTGAGATAATCCGCTTCCCTATTCTATACCCTTGAGAGACAATGCTCTGAATCCATTGATTTTGGACAGAATCTGCCCAAATGTCTTGGAAATTTTTTTTAATCTGCCCCCCACCATCTGAGCTGGAATGAGGGCCGCACTTTTATGCAGACTTAGGGGCTGGCTTTGGCTTCTTAAAAGCCTTGGATTTATTCCAACTTGAAGAGGGTTTCCAATTGGAACCAGATTCTTTGGGGGAAGGATTGGCTTTCTGTTCCTTATTCTGTTGAAAAGAATGAAATTGATCAGAAGCCTTAGATTTACCTTTAGATCTTTTATCCTGAGGTAAAAAAAACCTCCCACCCAGTAACAGTTGAAATAATTGAATCCAACTGAGAACCAAATAAATTGTTACCTTGGAAAGAAAGAGATTGTAATCTAGACTTAGATACCATGTCAGCATTCCAATATTTAAGCCACAAAGCTCTTCTAGCTAAAGGCATAGATTTAACATCAGTTTTGATGATATAAAAAATAGCATCACAGATAAAATGATTATCATGTTGAAGCAAGCGAACAATACTAGACAAATCAGGATCAGTTTCCTGTTGCACTAAACTTTCCAACCAAAAAGTTGATGCAGCTGCAACATCAGCCATAGAAATGGCAGGCCTGAGAAGATAGCCATAATATAAATAAGCTTTCCTTAGATAAGATTCAAGTTTCCTATCTAAAGAGTCCTTAAAGGAAGTACTATCTTCCATAGGGATAGTAGTACGTTTGGCAAGAGAAGAGATAGCCCCATCAACCTTGGGGATTTTTTCCCAAAACTCCAATCTAATTGCTGGTAAGGGATACAACTTTTTAAACCTAGCAGAAGGAATAAAAGAAGTACAATGCCTATTCCATTCCTTTGAAATCATATCAGAAATAGCATCAGTAACTGGAAAAACCTCTGCAGTAACCACAGGAGGTTTATAAACAGTTTACTAGTTTTAATGTTAAGAGGACTAGTTTCCTCAATATCCAAAGTAATCAACACCTCTTTTAACAAGGAACGAATATACTCCCCCTTAAAGAGATAAGTAGATTTGCCAGTGTCAATATCTGAGGTAGGATCTTCTGAATCAGATAGATCCTCATCAGAGGAGGACAAATCAGTATGTTGTTGGTCATTTGAAATTTCATCAACTTTATGAGAAGCTTTAAAAGACACTTTATTAGAAGACAGAATAGCAGACAAAGCCTTCTGAATCGCATCAGCAATAAAATCTTTTATATTCACAGGGATATCATGTACATTAGATGTTGAAGGAACAACAGGCATTGTACTAGTACTGATGGATACATTCTCTGCATGTAAAAGCTTATCATGACAACTGTTACATACTACCGCCCGCTGGAGATATAATCTCTACTAATTTACAACAGATACACTTATCTTTGGTAGAACTGTTATCAGGCAGCAGGAATCCAACAGTGGTTTCTGAGACAAGATCAGATTGAGACATCTTGCAAATGTAAGAGAAAAAATCAACATATAAAGCAAAATTATCAATTTCCTTATATGGCAGTTTCAGGAATGGAAAAAAAATGCAAACAGCATAACCCTCTGAGCATAGAAAAAGACAAGAGGCATATAGGAAGTGGGGTTTAAATAATTAAATTATTTGGCGCTAAGTATGACGCGCAATGCAAAATTATTATTTTTTGGCGCTAACAACATCCGGAAATGATGCAATAACTCGCGTCATGACAGACGCAACCTTGTGCAAGGAACCTGGCGTCAACTAAGATGCCAGAAATGGCGAATTTGCGTCAACGAACGTACCTTCGTGCCAAAAAAAATTCTTGTGCCAAGAATGACGCAATACATATTAGCATTTTGCGGCCTCGCAAGCCTAATTTTGCCTGCGAAAATTAAAGAAAACAGTCAATTTTGAAGAAAAGACTATACCCCAGGTAAGAAAAAATAACTTCCTAAATATGTTTTTTTTTTTCTCAATTTTGAAACTGATATTCTGCAAAAGGAAATACACATAAACCTGACTCATGGCAAATATAAGTACAATACATATATTTAGAACTTTGCATTAATACATAAAGTGCCAAAACATAGCTGAGAGTGTCTTAAGTAATGAAAACATACTTACCAAAAGACACCCATCCACATATAGCAGATAGCCAAACCAGTACTGAAACAGTTATCAGTAGAGGTAATGGAATATGAGAGTATATCGTTGATCTGAAAAGGGAGGTATGAGATGAATCTCTACGACCGATAACAGAGAACCTATGAAAAGATTTCCTGCAAGGAAGACCATATAATTCAATAGGTGATACTCCCTTCACATCCCTCTGATATTCACTGTACTCTGAGAGGAATTGGGCTTCAAAATGCTGAGAAGCCCATATCACAGAAGAAAATCAAGCACAAACTTACTTCACCACCTCCATAGGAGGCAAAGTTTGTAAAACTGAATTGTGGGTGTGGTGAGGGGTGTATTTATAGGTTTGGGAAATTTTACCCCTCCTGGTAGGATTGCATATCCCATACGTCACTAGCTCATGGACTCTTGCCAATTACATGAAAGAAAAGTACAAGTCGCAGAAGAAACAAGAGGGGAGATAAGAAAAGAGGGGGAGGGGCATAGAATAAAGCCCTGTGCTGCTATCCCAGTTCAGACTGGTTGCTCAGTGCCACCTATGGGTATAGTCTGTGTGTGAAGAAATGCAATGTGTGGGAGAAGGACTGCGGTCAAGGGGTTTAAAGGAGTGAGGTGAATAAGTAAATGGAGGGTGTCCAAAAGGAGGAGGCAAAGTTAGCCACAAGGAGGAGGCCAAAAACAAAAGAGACGGGACATTAAAAGGAGACAAAGTGTAAGACGTTCAAAAGCAGAAACGTTTTATGCTTAGGTATGAAAACTGCTCACCTGGTGTTACCTCAATCATATGAGGTAAGTGACTTGCATGGGTAGGAAAAATTTCCACAATGTGGTAAAGATGTTTTTTTTTTTTTACTCTGTGTTATTACCTACTGTTGATTTAGTGGATGGGGCATATTTTGTTTGCACACAAAATGAAATGCAGTAATTTGTTTAAAAAATAAAGATTTATTTGCAAAAGATAGATTGGTATCAATTCTTAATTTAAAAGTTTTGTTAGTTATTTACCTTAGTTCCTGTATTAGTGGTGCTATGGCTACTATAAGTCCATAGGTCAGAGGGAGTGATTTTAGTGATGCTAGTTTGACTTGCAATATCCAATAGTCTAACTCTTGTGCTGAATACCCAAAATGTCCTGAACAGACTGGCAGGCTGTCAGAGATTTCCCATCCAGCAAGGGAAAGTTAAATAAAGCAAAACAGTTCACTTCCCTGTGTTCCGTTTGTGTCCTGTATTCCGTTTTGTGTCCTGTTATGAGGTGCAAGAGGCAGCTCCGGTATCCATGTGTGTCCGTTTAGCCCAGACCCTGGAGACCGGAGTTTCCTGGAGCTGCTTCTTGCACCTCATAACAGGACAAAAAACAGAAAAACATAATTTATGTAAGAACTTACCTGATAAATTCATTTCTTTCATATTAGCAAGAGTCCATGAGCTAGTGACGTATGGGATATACATTCCTACCAGGAGGGGCAAAGTTTCCCAAACCTCAAAATGCCTATAAATACACCCCTCACCACACCCACAATTCAGTTTAACGAATAGCCAAGAAGTGGGGTGATAAGAAAGGAGCGAAAGCATCAAAATAAGGAATTGCAATAATTGTGCTTTATACAAAAAAATCATAACCACCACAAAAAAGGGTGAGCCTCATGGACTCTTGCTAATATGAAAGAAATGAATTTATCAGGTAAGTTCTTACATAAATTATGTTTTCTTTCATGTAATTAGCAAGAGTCCATGAGCTAGTGACGTATGGGATAATAAATACCCAAGATGTGGAACTTCCACGCAAGAGTCACTAGAGAGGGAGGGATAAAATAAAGACAGTCAATTCCGCTGAAAAATAATCCACAACCCAAAACAAAAAAGTTTTAATCTCAATAATGAAAAAAACTGAAATTATAAGCAGAAGAATCAAACTGAAACAGCTGCCTGAAGTACTTTTCTACCAAAAACTGCTTCAGAAGAAGAAAACACATAAAAATGGTAGAATTTAGTAAAAGTATGCAAAGAAGACCAAGTTGCTGCTTTGCAAATCTGATCAACAGAAGCTTCATTCCTAAACGCCCAGGAAGTAGAAACTGACCTAGTAGAATGAGCCGTAATTCTTTGAGGCGGGGATTTATCCGACTCTACATAAGCATGATGAATCAAAGACTTTAACCAAGACGCCAAAGAAATGGCGGAGGCCTTCTGACCTTTTCTGGACCCAGAAAAGATAACAAATAGACTAGAAGTCTTTCTAAAATCTTTAGTAGCTTCAACATAATATTTCAAAGCTCTTACTACATCCAAAGAATGTAAAGATCTCTCCTTTGAATTCTTAGGATTAGGACACAATGAAGGAACAACAATTTCTCTACTAATGTTGTTAGAATTCACAACCTTAGGTAAAAATTTAAATGAAGTCCGCAACACTGCCTTATCCTGATGAAAAATCAGAAAAGGAGATTCACAAGAAAGAGCAGATAACTCAGAAACTCTTCTAGCAGAAGAGATGGCCAAAAAAAACAGAACTTTCCAAGAAAGTAATTTAATATCCAGAGAATGCATAGGTTCAAACGGAGGAGCTTGTAAAGCCCTCAGAACCAAATTAAGAATCCAAGGAGGAGAAATTGACTTAATGACAGGTTTTATACGAGCCAAAACCTGTACAAAACAATGAATATCAGGAAGATTAGCAATCTTTCTATGAAAAAGAACAGAAAGAGCAGTACAAACGAACGTTCTTTTAGAATTTTGGAAATCACTCTTGGAAGAAGAACTAGAGGTGGAAAGATATAAGCAGGATGATAATTCCAGCGTCCACTGCCTCCGCCTGAAGATCCCTGGATCTGGACAGATACCTGGGAAGTTTCTTGTTTAGAAGAGAAGCCATCAGATCTATTTCTGGAAATCCCCAGATTTGAACAATCTGAAGAAATACCTCTGGGTGAAGAGACCATTCGCCTTGATGTAACGTCTGGCGACTGAGATAATCCGCTTCCCAATTATCTACACCTGGGATGTGAACCGCAGAGATTAGACAAGAGCTGGATTCCGCCCATACAAGTATCCAAGATACTTCTTTCATAGCCTGAGGACTGTGAGTCCCCCCTTGATGATTGACATATGCCACGGTTGTGACATTGTCTGTCTGAAAACAAATGAACGATTCTCTCTTCAGAAGAGGCCAGAACTGAAGAGCTCTGAAAATCGCACGGAGTTCCAAAATGTTGATTGGTAATCTCGCCTCCTGAGATTCCCAAACCCCCTGCGCTGTCAGAGATCCCCATACAGCTCCCCAACCTGTTAGACTCGCATCTGTTGAGATCACAGTCCAAGTTGGAAGAACAAAAGAAGCCCCTTGGACTAAACGATGGTGATCTGTCCACCACGTCAGAGAGTGTCGTACATTCGGATTTAAGGATATCAATTGTGATATCTTTGTATAATCCCTGCACCACTGGTTCAGCATACAAAGTTGAAGAGGTCGCATGTGAAAATGAGCAAAGGGGATCGCGTCCGATGCAGCAGTCATGAGACCTAGAACTTCCATGCATAAAGCTACCGAAGGGAATGATTGAGACTGAAGGTTTCGACAAGCTGAAACCAATTTCAGATGTCTCTTTTCTGTTAGAGACAAGGTCATGAACACTGAATCTATTTGGAAACCTAAAAAGGTTACTCTTGTCTGAGGAATCAATGAACTCTTTGGTAAATTGATCCTCCAACCATGTTTTTGAAGAAACGACACAAGTCGATTCGTATGAGATTCTGCAGAATGTGAAGACTGAGCAAGTACCAAGATATTGTCCAAATAAGGAAATACCGCAATACCCTGTTCTCTGATTACAGATAGAAGGGCACCGAGAACCTTTGAAAAGATCCTTGGAGCTGTCGCTAGGCCAAACGGCAGGGCCACAAACTGGTAATGCTTGTCTAGAAAAGAGAATCTCAGAAACTGAAAATGATCTGGATGAATCGGAATATGAAGATATGCATCCTGTAAATCTATTGTAGACATATAATGCCCTTGCTGAATAAAAGGCAGAATAGTCCTTATAGTTACCATTTTGAATGTTGGTATCTTTACATAACGATTCAATATTTTTAGATCCAGAACTGGTCTGAAGGAATTCTCCTTCTTTGGTACAATGAATAGATTTGAGTAAAACCCCAGACCCTGTTCCAAAACTGGAACTGGCACAATTACTCCAGCCAACTCTAGATCTGAAACACATTTCAGAAATGCCTGAGCCTTTACTGGGTTTATTGGAATGCGAGAGAGAAAAAATCTTCTCGCAGGCAGCCTTACCTTGAAACCTATTCTGTACCCATGTGAAACAATGTTCTGAATCCAAAGACTGTGAATCGAATTGATCCAAATATCTTTGAAAAATCGTAGCCTGCCCCCTACCAGCTGGATTGAGGGCTGCACCTTCATGTGGACTTGGGAGCTGGCTTTGGCTTTCTAAAAGGCTTGGATTTATTCCAGACTGGAGATGGTTTCCAAACAGAAACCGTTCCTTTAGGGGAAGGGTCAGGCTTCTGTTCCTTATTCTGATGAAAGGAACGAAAACGATTAGCAGCCCTATATTTACCTTTAGATTTTTTGTCCTGAGGCAAAAAAGTTCCTTTCCCCCCAGTAACAGTTGAAATAATAGAATCCAACTGAGAACCAAATAATTTATTACCTTGGAAAGAAAGAGAAAGCAAAGTTGACTTAGAAGACATATCTGCATTCCAAGTTTTAAGCTATAAAGCTCTTCTAGCTAAAATAGCTAAAGACATATACCTGACATCAACTCTAATGATATCAAAGATGGCATCACAGACAAAGTTATTAGCATGTTGAAGAAGTTTAACAATGCTATGAATATTATGATCTGACACTTGTTGCGCTAAAGCCTCCAACCAAAAAGTTGAAGCTGCTGCAACATCAGCCAAAGATATAGCAGGTCTAAGTAAATTACCTGAACATAAATAAGCTTTTCTTAAAAAAGATTCAATTTTCCTATCTAAAGGATCTTTAAACGAAGTGCTATCTGCCGTAGGAATAGTAGTACGTTTAGCAAGAGTAGAGATAGCCATCAACTTTAGGGATTTTGTCCCAAAACTCTAATCTGTCAGATGGCACAGGGTACAATTTCTTAAACCTTTGAGAAGGAGTAAATGAAGTACCCAGATTATTCAATTCCCTAGAAATTACTTCAGAAATAGCATCAGGGACAGGAAAAACTTCTGGAATAACTATAGGAGGTTTAAAAAACGAATTTAAACGCTTAGTAGATTTAGTATCAAGAGGACTAGATTCCTCCATCTCCAATGCGATTAAAACTTCTTTAAGTAAAGAGCGAATAAATTCCATTTTAAATAAATATGAAGATTTATCAGTGTCAATATCTGAGACAGAATCCTCTGAACCAGATAAATCCTCATCAGAAACAGACAAGTCAGAATGATGACGGCCACTTAAAAATTCATCTGAAATATGAGAAGTTTTAAAAGACCTTTTACGTTTACTGGAAGGAGGAATAACAGACATAGCCTTCCTAATAGATTTAGAAACAAATTCTTTTATATTAACAGGAACATCCTGAGTATTAGATGTTGAGGGAACAGCAACAGGTAATGGAATATTACTAATGGAAATACTAACTGCATTAGCAAGTTTATCCTGACATTCATCACAAACTACAGCCGGAGGAACAGTTACCACAAGTTTACAACAAATGCACTTAACTTTGGTAGAACCAGCATCAGGCAGCGTCTTTCCAGAAGTAGATTCTGATCCAGGGTCAATTTGAGACATCTTGCAATATGTAAAACAAAAAACAACATATAAAGCAAAACTTATCAAATTCCTTAAATGACAGTTTCAGGAATGGGAAAAAATGCCAATGAACAAGCCTCTAGCAACCAGAAGCAATGAAAAATGAGACTGAAATAATGTGAAAAAAAGGAGGAGACAAGAATAACGCCCACATTTTTTTAGCGCCAAAAAAAGACGCCCACATTATTGGCACCTAATATTGTTTGGCGCCAAGAATGACGCCACATCCGGTGACGCCGACATTTTTGGCGCAAAAACGTCAAAAAAATTACGCAATCACGAACAACTTCCGGCGACAAGTATGACGCCGGAAATGACCAAAAAAAATTTTGCACCAAAAAAGTCAGCGCCAAGAATGACGCAATAAATTGAAGCATTTTCAGCCCCCACGAGCCTAACAGCCCACAGGGAAAAAAGTCAATTGAAAACAATTTTTAAGGTAAGAAAAATTGATTATTCATATGCATTATCCCAAATAATGAAACTGACTGTCTGAAATAAGGAATATTGATCATACTGAATCATGGCAAATATAAGTTTAAAGACATATATTTAGAACTTTATAAATAAAGTGCCCAACCATAGCTTAGAGTGTCACATAAAATAAGATTTACTTACCCCAGGACACTCATCTACATATAGTAGATAGCCAAACCAGTACGAGAATCAGTAGAGGTAATGGTATATAAGAGTATATCGTCAATCTGAAAAGGGAGGTAAGAGATGAATCTCTACGACCGATAACAGAGAACCTATGAAATAGATCCTGTAGAAGGAGACCATTGAATTCAAATAGGCAATACTCTCTTCACATCCCTCTGACATTCACTGCACACTGAGAGGAAAACCGGGCTCCAGCCTGCTGCGAAGCGCATATCAACGTAGAATCTAGCACAAACTTACTTCACCACCTCCACGGGAGGCAAAGTTTGTAAAACTGAATTGTGGGTGTGGTGAGGGGTGTATTTATAGGCATTTTGAGGTTTGGGAAACTTTGCCCCTCCTGGTAGGAATGTATATCCCATACGTCACTAGCTCATGGACTCTTGCTAATTACATGAAAGAAACAGGATTTTAGTGAGCAGAGCACCATGACATTAGTTGTAGTAAAAAGAAAGAGGGGAGGAATAAGATCCTCCTGAGTATACACTAGTAGCACTCCAGAGTCCAAGGAGAATTAATTAAATTTGTTAATTGGATCAAAAGGACACTGTCTCCAGAGCGTGGGCTCCGGAACTCAGATATGAACTATTAAAATATAACTTTTATTAAGCTATAACTAAAAAAACAGGCTGCAACTTTAAATTTACGGCCTAGGGTTGAGCCAGCGTGATAAATGTGAACTGTGCTACTGATACAGTAGTATGTTGTGATCTCTTAGAATGCTGTATTAGATTACCCACTATTGTGCTATCATGAAGGATATTTTTAGCAACCGTTTTAGCTATAGATAAAGTAGTTCCTTCAGTGGGAGTGAGATGTGATCATAGGGCTTCTGAATTGATTACACCTACTTGATAATGCTTAAACATATAGTCACATATGTGGTTATATTGGAGAGAGTTATACTAGGTTAAATACAAACATGTATCAATCACTATTGTGTGTCAATGACACGTATTAAAAGGGTATAATGGCTCTCTGCAAGTTACCACTTTCAAAATGAAGTAATAGTAATATTGGACTGATATATCTCACGATCTCACTGTAAATTAACAGTGTTGTTTAAAGTACTTTGCTGAAGTCTCTTAACGGCAGAATATACATTGAATATGTGCCTGATCTCAAGAATAGCTTATACTATTGCAGCAAAATAAAATTGTGGTTCTGTGTTGCAATTGCAACACTTAATAACAAATTATCCACACACTGTAATTGTCCAAATTGTGTTGGGTGAGGTTCTTTATAGGTTTGACAATAGGTATAAGTAGCTATGGTATGCTGTGATATTATGCTGAGGGTTAATGATCATTTTTATTATCATAACCCAATTTCAAGCAATTAAAAGCGTACCGGCGTTATACCTTTAAATGGGGGGAATGAGCTAGATTCACCTAAAGATCGCAATAGTTTCTCGTATATTGAGATCAATTACAAATAGTGTGGATTAAGTATTCAATATATAACTATATTGAGGAGATAGAAAACAGGATGTTCAGCATTAGTCCTGTTGAGTATGGTACAAAAAGCAGTTAAAGCATGAGATCGATAAACTAGTGTATGGAACGTATGTGAGGGGAACGTCATAAGGGAAATGCTGCTGGGGGAGAACAATAGGAGAGTTAGGTGTGCCAGGTGTGGGGGTTGTAGCAAAGATAAGAGGAAAAGACTGCTGGAGCCAAAAGAACAGGCATTGGTCAAGAGAATGGATAGAGAAGGAGCAGAGAAAGAGGGGGTATAAGGAAGGGGGCTGCAAGGAGCAGTCACTAACCTTTTTTCTTTGTTTGGGAAAGAACTTTGGATGTTGAAAGCTCAATCATTGCTAAATTGCTGCTGGTAATGTATAAATTGTACTACTGCTTAAGCTTTCTTTATAGCAATAGCATAGCCAAAGCTGTGATTTAAATGTGTATTGTAATGTCTATAAATTAATATTAAATATATTGTGTATCCTATATAATAATTATACTAGCATTAGTGAATTTATCACTGTGGAAAAAGGGTTTTTGTATTTTATAGTCATAAATTAATTTTTAGTTACTGGTAATGTTTTTGAAATTGTATTGTCTAGATCAGACTTATTAGGCTGTATTGGTTGATATATTTATCTGTTAGTAAGGTATACATTGCTCTGATTGATTATTTAAGTCATGTAAGTCTATTTTGGTTAGATAGCTATATTATACCGCCAGGAATTCTATTCAGTTTGGACATTTGCTAGCTAAATGTGGTTAAATAAGCCATATGCCGAATTGGTTATTGTTACTGGCTAATTATAATTGTTATATCTAGTAACATTAAATTGTGATATTTATAGTTTATTAGTTTTATTTAAAGTTCAGGGGACGCTGGGCCCGGGTTTTTTCTTTCGTGATTCGGATGGGGCATGAGATTTTGGCCAGCTTCTCTGGTTCGCTCCTATAGTCGGGTTTTCTTTGTTCTCTTGGTATCTTTATGTGAAATGCAAGAATGTCAGTTTAGATGCCGGCCCATTTTTGGTGAACAACCTGGGTTGTCCTTGCTGATTGGTGATAAATACTTCCACCAATAAAAAAGTGCTATCCAAAGTTCTGAACTATGAAAAAAGCTTAGATGCCTTCTTTTTTGGATAGGGATAACAGGAGGGCGTGGAGTATTTGATGGGGGGAGTAGATTAGGGGGTTGCATGCTCTGTTTAAGTCACGGGGGAGTGGGTTTGTGTTTGGTGTCCCTTTAATTCCTAATAATATGGTGACCATATCCAGGATACAGACGATTTAATTGAATATTAATTAATCTAAATATTTCTATACCTTGCTTTATATTATAATTTTAATATGGTAAAAATCAATTAATATGTATCTGGTCATAATCAATATTCTATTTACTGCATAAATATAATCACTGTGTTTATAAAATAAAAAAATAACCTGTTCAGAAATTAGGAAATATTTTATTTGGGTTTAAATATTAATATTTGATAATAATCGTATTGTCATTAATTGCTAAATATCTCAATAGTATTATTTTGGAGTGCGCTACTGAGATTATATAACAATTTTCTGGGGTGCACTTCTAAGATTCTACTATATGAATTGGAGGTATTGCTGACAAAAAAATTATTATTGTAATTAATTATTGATATGTTTAACATATTTATCTGCGATATCAGCAAAGGGCTACAGGGGAAAGTATGTCTCTTTGCAGATGATACAAAAATTTGCAACAGAGTGGATGTTCCAGGGGGGGTAGACAAAATGAGAAGTGATATACAACAATTGGAGGATTGGACAAATGACTGGGGTCTAAAGTTTAACACAGCAAAGTGTAAAATAATGCATTTAGGGAAGAAAAATCCAAATGTTAATTACAGACTCAATGACACTTTACTGACTGTTACAGACGAGGAACAGGACTTGGGAATTATTATTTCAGATGATTTAAAACTTAGTAAACAATGTAGTAATGCAGCGAGTAAGGCTAGCAGAATGCTTGGATGTATTGGTAGAGGTATTTGCAGCAGAAATAGTAAGGTTCTTATGCCACTTTATAGATCATTAGTTAGGCCTCATCTTGAGTATTGTGTGCAGTTCTGGAGACCATATCTTCAGAAGGATATTAACAAACTTGAATCTGTGCAAAGGAGGGCTACCAAAATGGTACATGGTCTAAAAAATAAAACTTACCAGGATAGGCTCAATGACCTAAATATGTATAGCTTAGAGGAGAGAAGGGAAAGAGGTGATATGATAGCAACTTTCAAGTACATTAAAGGGTTTAGTAAAACTGAGGCTGTGGGTATTTTACATAAAATGGAAAATTCAAGAACAAGGGGTCATGAGCTCAAGCTAAAGGGTAGTAGATTCAGAAGTAATTTGAGGAAGCACTTCTTTACAGAAAGAGTGATTGATTTATGGAATAAACTTCCTCAAGAGGTAGTAGCAACAAACACTGTGGGGGACTTTAAAAATGCATGGGACAAGCATAGGGCTATCCTACGAACTAGATAAGTTTATACTGTTAGGTAAGGTCGGGCAGACTTGCTGGGCCTATGGCTCTTATCTGCCGTCAATATCTATGTTTCTATATTTATAATCCATAAATAATCTCATTAGGAGGGCACTCCTAAATTGTACTAATATTTATTGTATACACCTCCAAGATATTCTAATGAACAAAATATCTAATAGAGGGGAGAGAACACCAAACTTTTGTGTCGGTCTTTATTATTATTAATTAAAGAAAATCAGTCGGGAGAAGGGAAGGTTATAAATTAATGGGATTACAGGGAATGGAAAACTAAAGTTTAAATTCTTTAGTACAGTGTACTGACAGAATACTAAGGGAACAACTTAAGGAAGTTACTTTGTTAGCAAAGGGAAGTAAGGGGTGGTTTGTTGTTTTAAGCTAAGGCATTGTTTAGAAGCTATGTAAACTAGATAAGCCAGGTTTACAGTTTCAGATGGTCATGCTTCTCCTGGATTGATTAATTAATATGCATGATGTCACTAGGAGGAGGGGTTGCATAGGGGATATAAGCTGATAAACACCATGCTATGGCAGAAAAACATAATTTATGTAAGAACTTACCTGATAAATTCATTTCTTTCATATTAGCAAGAGTCCATGAGCTAGTGACGTATGGGATATACATTCCTACCAGGAGGGGCAAAGTTTCCCAAACCTTAAAATGCCTATAAATACACCCCTCACCACACCCACAATTCAGTTTAACGAATAGCCAAGAAGTGGGGTGATAAGAAAAGAGCGAAAGCATCAAAAATAATAAGGAATTGGAATAATTGTGCTTTATACAAAAAAATCATAACCACCACAAAAAAAAGGGTGGGCCTCATGGACTCTTGCTAATATGAAAGAAATTAATTTATCAGGTAAGTTCTTACATAAATTATGTTTTCTTTCATGTAATTAGCAAGAGTCCATGAGCTAGTGACGTATGGGATATAAATACCCAAGATGTGGAGCTTCCACGCAAGAGTCACTAGAGAGGGAGGGATAAAATAAAGACAGCCAATTCCGCTGAAAAATTAATCCACTACCCAAATCAAAAAAGTTTCAATTTTTATAATGAAAAAAAGTGAAATTATAAGCAGAAGAATCAAACTGAGACAGCTGCCTGAAGTACCATTCTACCAAATCTGCTTTGAAAGAAGAGAAAACATCAAAATGGTAGAATTTAGTAAAAATATGCAAAGAAGACCAAGTCATTGCTTTGCAAATTTGATCAACAGAAGCTTCATTCTTAAAAAACCCAGGAAGTAGAAACTGACCTAGTAGAATGAGCCGTAATCCTCTGAGACAGGGAATAATCCAACTCCAAATAAGCATAATGAATCAAAAGCTTAACCAAGATGCCAAAGAAATGGCAGAAGCCTTCTGACCTTCCTAAAACCGGAAAAGATAACAAATTGACTAGAAGTCTGTCTGAAATCTGAGTAGTTTCAACATAATATTTCAAAACTCTTACCACATCCTAAAAAATTTAAGAATCTTACCAAAGAATTCTTAGGATTAGGACACAAGGAAAAGACAATAATTCCTCCACTAATGTTGTTAGAATTCACAACTTAGGTGAAAATTGAAATGAGGACAGCAAAAAAACACCTTATCCTGATGAAAAATCAGAACAAGGAGATTCACAAGAAAGAATAGATAATTCAAAAACTGTTCTAGCTGAAGAGATGTCCAAAAAGAACAATACTTTCCATGAAAGTAATGAATGTCCAGAGCAAGCATATGCTCAAAATAGAAGAACCTGAAAAAACCTTCAGAACCCAATTAAGACTCCAAGGAGGAGAAATTGGCTTAATGACAGGTTTGATACGAATCAAAACCTGAAAAAAATGATGAATATCAGGAAGTAACACTGCCTTATCCTGATGAAAAATCAGAAAAGGATATTCACAAAAAAGAGCAGATAACTCAAAAACTCTTCTAGTAGAAGAAATAACCAAAAGGAACAATACTTTTCCAAGAAAGTAATTTAATGTTCAGAAAATGCATAGATTCAAATGGAGGAGCCTGTAAAGCGCTCAGCACCAAATTGAGACTCCAAAGAGGAGAGATTGAATTAATGACAGGCCTGATATGGACCAAAGCCTGTACAACACAATGAATATCAGGATGAATAGCAATCTTTCTGTGAAAAAAGAACAGAAAGAGTAGAGATTTGTCTTAACAAAGAACTGAAGACAAAACCTTATCCAAACCAACCCTGAAAAAATAATAAAATTCTATGAATTTTAAAAGAATGCCAAGAAAAGTAGGTCTTCCACACTCAATATAAATCTTTCTAGATACAGATTTATGAGCCTGAAACATAGTATTAATCAAAGAGTCAGAAAAACCTCTATGACTAAAAACCAAGCGTTCAATCTCCATCCCTTCAAATTTAATGATTTGAGATCCCGATGGAAAAAAATGGCCTTGAGAAAGAAAAGGTCTGGTTTAAACGGAGGTGTCCAACGTTGGCAACTGACCATCCGAATGAGATTCGTATACCAAAACCTGAGAGGCCATGCTGGAGCTACCAGCATAACAAACAAATACTCCATAAGAATTTTGGAAGAAGAACTAGAGGCGGAAAGAAATAGGCAAAAAGATAATTCCAAAGAAATGTCAAATGCATACACTACTTCCGCCTGAAGATTCCCGGACCTTAATAGGCCCCTGTGAAGTTCTTTATTCAGATGAGATGAAAAACATATCTGGGTAAGAGAGACCATTCTCCCGCTTCCCAAATATCTATACCTGGGATAAAAACCACAGAATTTAGATAGGAGCTGGATTTAGCCCAAGCTAATATCCGAGACACTTCTGTCACAACCTAAGGACTGATAGTCCTACTCTGATTATTGACATACACCATAGCGATGATATTGTTTGAAAAACATTAAACGTCTCTTCTTCAAAAAGAAACAAACTGAAAAACTCTGAGAAAGCACGGAGTTCTAAAATATCAAATGGTAATCTCGCCTCCTGAAATTTCCAAACCCCTTGTGCTGACAGAGATCCTCAGACAGCCTCCCAACCAAAAAGACTCACATCTGTAGAGATCATGGTCCAGGTTGAAAGAAACGAAGAGACCTGTAGAACTAAATGATGGTGATCTTAACCACCAAATCAAGAGAGATAAATATTAGGATTTGAAGATTTAAAATGCGAAATCCTAGAATCCCTGCACCATAATTCAGCATAAAAGACTGAAAACATAATTTATGTAAGAACTTACCTGATAAATTCATTTCTTTCATATTAGCAAGAGTCCATGAGCTAGTGACGTATGGGATATACATTCCTACCAGGAGGGGCAAAGTTTCCCAAACCTCAAAATGCCTATAAATACACCCCTCACCACACCCACAATTCAGTTTAACGAATAGCCAAGAAGTGGGGTGATAAAAAAGTGCGAAAGCATATAAAATAAGGAATTGGAATAATTGTGCTTTATACAAAATCATAACCACCACAAAAAAAGGGCGGGCCTCATGGACTCTTGCTAATATGAAAGAAATGAATTTATCAGGTAAGTTCTTACATAAATTATGTTTTCTTTCATGTAATTAGCAAGAGTCCATGAGCTAGTGACGTATGGGATAATGATTACCCAAGATGTGGATCTTTCCACACAAGAGTCACTAGAGAGGGAGGGATAAAATAAAGACAGCCAATTCCTGCTGAAAATAATCCACACCCAAAATAAAGTTTAACGAAAAACATAAGCAGAAGATTCAAACTGAAACCGCTGCCTGAAGTACTTTTCTACCAAAAACTGCTTCAGAAGAAGAAAATACATCAAAATGGTAGAATTTAGTAAAAGTATGCAAAGAGGACCAAGTTGCTGCTTTGCAAATCTGATCAACCGAAGCTTCATTCCTAAACGCCCAGGAAGTAGAAACTGACCTAGTAGAATGAGCTGTAATTCTCTGAGGCGGAGTTTTACCCGACTCAACATAGGCAAGATGAATTAAAGATTTCAACCAAGATGCCAAAGAAATGGCAGAAGCTTTCTGGCCTTTTCTAGAACCGGAAAAGATAACAAATAGACTAGAAGTCTTTCTGAAAGATTTAGTAGCTTCAACATAATATTTCAAAGCTCTAACAACATCCAAAGAATGCAACGATTTCTCCTTAGAATTCTTAGGATTAGGACATAATGAAGGAACCACAATTTCTCTACTAATGTTGTTGGAATTCACAACTTTAGGTAAAAATTCAAAAGAAGTTCGCAACACCGCCTTATCCTGATGAAAAATCAGAAAAGGAGACTCACAAGAAAGAGCAGATAATTCAGAAACTCTTCTGGCAGAAGAGATGGCCAAAAGGAATAAAACTTTCCAAGAAAGTAATTTAATGTCCAATGAATGCATAGGTTCAAACGGAGGAGCTTGAAGAGCCCCCAGAACCAAATTCAAACTCCAAGGAGGAGAAATTGACTTAATGACAGGTTTTATACGAACCAAAGCTTGTACAAAACAATGAATATCAGGAAGAATAGCAATCTTTCTGTGAAAAAGAACAGAAAGAGCAGAGATTTGTCCTATCAAGGAACTGAAGAAACTGTAAAATTCTCGGAATTCTGAAAGAATGCCAAGAAAAAAGATGAGAAATACACCAAGAAATATAAGTCTTCCAGACTCTATAATATATCTCTCTAGATACAGATTTACAAGCCTGTAACATAGTATTAATCACAGCGTCAGAGAAACCTCTTTGACGAAGAATCAAGCGTTCAATCTCCATACCTTTAAATTTAAGGATTTCAGATCCTGATGGAAAAAAGGACCTTGTGACAGAAGGTCTGGTCTTAACGGAAGAGTCCACGGTTGGCAAGAGGCCATCCGGAGAAGATCCGCATACCAAAACCTGTGAGGCCATGCCGGAGCTACCAGCAGAACAAACGAGCATTCCTTCAGAATCTTGGAGATTACTCTTGGAAGAAGAACTAGGGGCGGAAAGATATAGGCAGGATGATACTTCCAAGGAAGTGATAATGCATCCACTGCCTCCGCCTGAGGATCCCGGGATCTGGACAGATACCTGGGAAGTTTCTTGTTTAGATGGGACGCCATCAAATCTATTTCTGGAAGTTCCCACATTTGAACGATCTGAAGAAATACCTCTGGGTGAAGAGACCATTCGCCCGGATGCAACGTTTGGCGACTGAGATAATCCGCTTCCCAATTGTCTACACCTGGGATATGAACCGCAGAGATTAGACAGGAGCTGGATTCCGCCCAAACCAAAATTCAAGATACTTCTTTCATAGCCAGAGGACTGTGAGTTCCTCCTTGATGATTGATGTATGCCACAGTTGTGACATTGTCTGTCTGAAAACAAATGAACGATTCTCTCTTCAGAAGAGGCCAAAACTGAAGAGCTCTGAAAATTGCACGGAGTTCCAAATTATTGATCGGTAATCTCACCTCCTGAGATTCCCAAACTCCTTGTGCCGTCAGAGATCCCCACACAGCTCCCCAACCTGTGAGACTTGCATCTGTTGAAATTACAGTCCAGGTCGGAAGCACAAAAGAAGCCCCCTGAATTAAACGATGGTGATCTGTCCACCACGTTAGAGAGTGTCGAACAATCGGTTTTAAAGATATTAATTGAGATATCTTTGTGTAATCCTTGCACCATTGATTCAGCATACAAAGCTGAAGAGGTCGCATGTGAAAACGAGCAAAGGGGATCGCGTCCGATGCAGCAGTCATAAGACCTAGAATTTCCATGCATAAGGCTACCGAAGGGAATGATTGTGACTGAAGGTTTCGACAAGCTGCCATCAGTTTTAGACGCCTCTTGTCTGTTAAAGACAGAGTCATGGACACTGAATCTATTTGGAAACCCAGAAAGGTTACCCTTGTCTGAGGAATCAATGAACTTTTTGGTAAATTGATCCTCCAACCATGATCTTGAAGAAACAACACAAGTCGATTCGTATGAAATTCTGCTAAATGTAAAGACTGAGCAAGTACCAAGATATCGTCCAAATAAGGAAATACCACAATACCCTGTTCTCTGATTACAGACAGAAGGGCACCGAGAACCTTTGTAAAAATTCTTGGAGCTGTAGCAAGGCCAAACGGCAGAGCCACAAACTGGTAATGCTTGTCCAGAAAAGAGAATCTCAGGAACCGATAATGATCCGGATGAATCGGAATATGCAGATATGCATCCTGTAAATCTATTGTGGACATATAATTCCCTTGCTGAACAAAAGGCAAAATAGTCCTTACAGTTACCATCTTGAACGTTGGTATCCTTACATAACGATTCAATATTTTTAGATCCAGAACTGGTCTGAAGGAATTCTCCTTCTTTGGTACAATGAAGAGATTTGAATAAAACCCCATCCCCTGTTCCTGAACTGGAACTGGCATAATTACTCCAGTTAACTCTAGATCTGAAACACAATTCAGAAATGCTTGAGCTTTTACTGGATTTACTGGGACACGGGAAAGAAAAAATCTCTTTGCAGGAGGTCTCATCTTGAAACCAATTCTGTACCCTTCTGAAACAATGTTCTGAATCCAAAGATTGTGAACAGAATTGATCCAAATTTCTTTGAAAAATCGTAACCTGCCCCCTACCAGCTGAGCTGGAATGAGGGCCGCACCTTCATGTGGACTTAGAAGCAGGCTTTGCCTTTCTGGCTGGCTTGGATTTATTCCAGATTGGAGATGGTTTCCAAACTGAAACTGCTCCTGAGGATGAAGGATCAGGTTTTTGTTCTTTGTTGAAATGAAAGGAACGAAAACGATTATTAGCTCTGTTTTTACCCTTAGATTTTTTATCCTGTGGTAAAAAAGTTCCTTTCCCACCAGTAACAGTTGAAATAATAGAATCCAACTGAGAACCAAATAATTTGTTACCCTGGAAAGAAATGGAAAGTAGAGTTGATTTAGAAGCCATATCAGCATTCCAAGTCTTAAGCCATAAAGCTCTTCTAGCTAAAATAGCTAGAGACATAAACCTGACATCAACTCTGATAATATCAAAGATGGCATCACAGATAAAATTATTAGCATGCTGAAGAAGAAAAATAATATCATGAGAATCATGATGTGTTACTTGTTGCGCTAAGGTTTCCAACCAAAAAGTTGAAGCTGCAGCAACATCAGCCAAAGATATATCAGGTCTAAGAAGATTACCTGAACACAGATAAGCTTTTCTTAGAAAGGACTCAATTTTCCTATCTAAAGGATCCTTAAACGAAGTACCATCTGACGTAGGAATAGTAGTACGTTTAGCAAGGGTAGAAATAGCCCCATCAACTTTAGGGATTTTGTCCCAAAATTCCTAATCTGTCAGACGGCACAGGATATAATTGCTTAAAACGTTTAGAGGGAGTAAATGAATTACCCAATTTATCCCATTCTTTGGAAATTACTGCAGAAATAGCATTAGGAACAGGAAAAACTTCTGGAATAACCACAGGAGATTTAAATACCTTATCCAAACGTTTAGAATTAGTATCAAGAGGACCAGAATCCTCTATTTCTAAAGCAATTAGAACTTCTTTAAGTAAAGAACGAATAAATTTCATTTTAAATAAATATGAAGATTTATCAGCATCAACCTCTGAGACAGAATCCTCTGAACCAGAAGAGTTATCAGAATCAGAATGATGATGTTCATTTAAAAATTCATCTGTAGGGAGAGAAGTTTTAAAAGATTTTTTACGTTTACTAGAAGGAGAAATAACAGACATAGCCTTCTTTATGGATTCAGAAACAAAATCTCTTATGTTATCAGGAACATTCTGCACCTTAGATGTTGAAGGAACTGCAACAGGCAATGGTACTTTACTAAAGGAAATATTATCTGCTTTAACAAGTTTGTCATGACAATCAATACAAACAACAGCTGGAGGAATAGCTACCAAAAGTTTACAGCAGATACACTTAGCTTTGGTAGATCCAGCACTAGACAGCGATTTTCCTGTAGTATCTTCTGACTCAGATGCAACGTGAGACATCTTGCAATATGTAAGAGAAAAAACAACAACATATAAAGCAAAATTGATCAAATCCCTTAAATGACAGTTTCAGGAATGGGAAAAAATGCCAAAAAACAAGCTTCTAGCAACCAGAAGCAATGAAAAATGAGACTTAAATAATGTGGAGACAAAAGCGACGCCCATATTTTTTAGCGCCAATAAGACGCCCACATTATTTGGCGCCTAAATGCTTTTTGGCGCCAAAATGACGCCACATCCGGAACGCCGACATTTTTGGCGCAAAATAACGTCAAAAAATGACACAACTTCCGGCGACACGTATGACGCCGGAAACGGAAAATAATTTTTGCGCCAAAAAAGTCCGCGCCAAGAATGACGCAATAAAATGAAGCATTTTCAGCCCCCGCGAGCCTAACAGCCCACATGGAAAAAAGTCAAATTTTTGAAGGTAAGAAAAAATGATTAAATCAAATGTATTATCCCAAATATGAAACTGACTGTCTGAAAATAAGGAAAGTTGAACATTCTGAGTCAAGGCAAATAAATGTTTGAATACATATATTTAGAACTTTATAAACAAAGTGCCCAACCATAGCTTAGAGTGTCACAGAAAATAAGATTTACTTACCCCAGGACACTCATCTACATGTTTGTAGAAAGCCAAACCAGTACTGAAACGAGAATCAGCAGAGGTAATGGTATATATAAGAGTATATCGTCGATCTGAAAAGGGAGGTAAGAGATGAATCTCTACGACCGATAACAGAGAACCTATGAAATAGACCCCGTAGAAGGAGATCACTGCATTCAAATAGGCAATACTCTCCTCACATCCCTCTGACATTCACTGCACGCTGAGAGGAAAACCGGGCTCCAACTTGCTGCGGAGCGCATATCAACGTAGAATCTAGCACAAACTTACTTCACCACCTCCATCGGAGGCAAAGTTTGTAAAACTGAATTGTGGGTGTGGTGAGGGGTGTATTTATAGGCATTTTGAGGTTTGGGAAACTTTGCCCCTCCTGGTAGGAATGTATATCCCATACGTCACTAGCTCAT
Organism: Bombina bombina; assembly: GCF_027579735.1. Classification (NCBI taxonomy): domain Eukaryota; kingdom Metazoa; phylum Chordata; class Amphibia; order Anura; family Bombinatoridae; genus Bombina; species Bombina bombina. The sequence continues at coordinate 123,706 of NW_026510704.1, forward strand.
GGACTCTTGCTAATTACATGAAAGAAAAGGTTCTTTCTATTGAAAATGAGCAAAGGGAATTAAATCCAATGCTGTGGCCATAAGACCTAAAACTTCTATGCATATATAGCAACTGAAGGAAATAATAGAGACTAAAGGTACCGACAAACGGAACACAATAAAATTGTCCCTTGTCTGATAGAGACAAAGACAGAGACACAAACTATCTGGAAACCTAAAAAAAGGTGACCCTTGTGTGAGGAATCAAGAGCTTTTGAAAAAAGATATATGGATTTTTATTTTATTTATTTTTTCAAAAATCACAAAATTCTTCTAGCTAAAATAGCTAAAGACATAGATTAACCCTCATTTGCGAAAATATTTAATAAAATGAAGACACAAATGAAATTATTAGCATGATAGTCTAGTTAAAGGAACAGTCAATACAGTGGACTTGCATAATCAATAATGCAAAACAACAAGACAAATGCAACAGCACCTAGTCTAGTAAATGTTGTCCCTTAACAATGCTAAAATAAATCATAATCTGATACTTGATCTTAAAGTAAACAGAACAAAAATGAAGCAATTGCAACATCCAAATAAATCACAGGACCAAGAAAAGTACCTGAAACTAAATAATTTTCCATAAATAAGATACAACCATCTAAAGGAAAATAAATACTATTTTGCTATAGAAACAATAGCATAATTAGTAGGAGTAGAGATAGCCCCAATAAATTGGAGAACCCTCCAAATTGAATTTAACTACTGGCAAAGAATATAGTTTAAAACCTTTGAAGAAGGAATAGAAAGAAAATTCTCAGCCTATTCCATTCCCTAGTATGGGGAATTGGAAAGAAATCCTCTGAAAACACAGAAGAATAAATAAGCAGAAATAGTGTCAGCTAGTCTTAAAGAACTAGTTACCTTAATATCCAAAATAATCAACACCTTTACAACAGAGAACAAATGTACTTTAATAAAAAAATATTAAAAAAAGTAGATTTGTTAGTGTCAATATCTGATGAAGAAAATTCTGAAAGAGAAAAAACATCATCAGAGAAGGATAAATCAGTATGTTGTTGGTCATTTGAAACTTCAATAATTAAAAAAGAAGTGAAAAAGACCTAAATTTTTTTATTAGAAGGCACAAAGTCAGACAAAGCCTTTAAAATAGAATCAGAAAAATATTTCTTATAAATCATCTAAATATTTCTTGTACATAAGATGTAAGAAATGGCAATATATAAAGCATAAATACTAATGGATTCTGCATGTAAAAGTATATCATAATAACTTATTACAAACCATAGCTAAAGATAAACATTTATAACATTTGAAATAAATGAACTTAGCTTTGGTAGAACTGAACTCAGTTAAGCGTTTTTCCAGAAGTGGCTTCTGATTCAGGGTCAATCTGAGACATCTTGCAATATGTAATAGAAAAAACAACATATAAAGCAAAATTGATCAAATTCCTTAAATGACAGTTTCAGGAATGGGAAAAAATGCCAATGAACAAGCTTCTAGCAACCAGAAGCAATAAACAGTGAGACTTAAAAATTGTGGAGACAATAATGACGCTCGAATTTTTTAGCGCCAAAAAAGCCGCCCACATTATTTGGTGCCAAAAATGACGCCACATCCGGTAACGCCGACATTTTTTGGCGCAAAAACGTCAAAAAAATGACAACTTCCGGCGACACGTATGACGCCGGAAATGACAAAAAAAAATTTGCGCCAATTAAGTCTGCGCCAAGAATGACGCAATAAAATAAAGCATTTTCAGCCCCCGCGAGCCTAACAGCCCACAGGAAAAAAGTCAAATTTTAAGGTAAGAAAAAAATTGAATTATTCATATGCATTATCCTAAATATGAAACTGACTGTCTGAAATAAGGAACGTTGAACATCCTGAATCAAGGCAAATAAATGTTTAAACACATATATTTAGAACTTTATATAAAAGTGCCCAACCATAGCTTAGAGTGTCACAAAATAAGATTTACTTACCCCCGGACACTCCTCTACATGTAGTAGAAAGCCAAACCAGTACTGAAACGAGAATCAGTAGAGGTAATGGTATATATAAGAGTATATCGTCGATCTGAAAAGGGAGGTAAGAGATGAATCTCTACGACCGATAACAGAGAACCTATGAAATAGACCACGTAGAAGGAGATCATTGAATTCAAATAGGCAATTCTCTCTTCACATCCCTCTGACATTCACTGCACACTGAGAGGAAAACCGGGCTCCAGCCTGCTGTGAAGCGCATATCAACGAAGAATCTAGCACAAACTTACTTCACCACCTCCACGGGAGGCAAAGTTTGTAAAACTGAATTGTGGGTGTGGTGAGGGGTGTATTTATAGGCATTTTAAGGTTTGGGAAAATTTGCCCCTCCTGGTAGGAATGTATATCCCATACGTCACTAGCTCATGGACTCTTGCTAATTACATGAAAGAAAATAATTTTGTCTTTACGATAAGAGGTGTGATAGAGGGAATTCCTGTAAATATAGGCATGTGTGTAGATATTGTAACGTAAGTCACTCTGGTGTGGATTGTAAAAGGGTCAATGTGAATAGGCCCAGTTATTCCTTTCAAGGGCAGGGTAATACCAGCAGTGGAGTTGGATTGGGGGTTGGCCAAAACACTGCTGAAGATAGATAGGTTGTTACAGGAACTACAGGCATATGAGAGCATAGAGGATAAAAAAAAAATAGAGCATAGTTTTGTGGTACCAGTTTGCTGCAAGAGAAATTGGACAAGGAGGTAAAATTAGGGAGGATGGCAGGCACATTTAAAGAAAAAACGATTGAGGATTTAGTAGTGTATCCCGTAGGCGTAGTCCCAAAGAAGGAGTAGGGCAAGTACAGGATGATCTAACACCTATCTTACCCCAGGGGAGGGTCAGTAAATGATGCAATAGCTAAAAAACATAATTTATGTAAGAACTTACCTGATAAATTCATTTCTTTCATATTAGCAAGAGTCCATGAGCTAGTGACGTATGGGATATACATTCCTACCAAACCTCAAAATGCCTATAAATACACCCCTCACCACACCCACAATTCAGTTTAACGAATAGCCAAGAAGTGGGGTGATAAGAAAAAAGTGCGAAAGCATATAAAATAAGGAATTGGAATAATTGTGCTTTATACAAAAAAATCATAACCACCACAAAAAAGGGCGGGCCTCATGGACTCTTGCTAATATGAAAGAAATGAATTTATCAGGTAAGTTCTTACATAAATTATGTTTTCTTTCATGTAATTAGCAAGAGTGCATGAGCTAGTGACGTATGGGATAATGACTACCCAAGATGTGGATCTTTCCACGCAAGAGTCACTAGAGAGGGAGGGATAAAATAAAGACAGCCAATTCCTGCTGAAAATAATCCACACCCAAAATAAAGTTTAATGAAAAACATAAACAGAAGATTCAAACTGAAACCGCTGCCTGAAGTACTTTTCTACCAAAAACTGCTTCAGAAGAAGAAAATACATAAAAATGGTAGAATTTAGTAAAAGTATGCAAAGAGGACCAAGTTGCTGCTTTGCAAATCTGATCAACCGAAGCTTCATTCCTAAACGCCCAGGAAGTAGAAACTGACCTAGTAGAATGAGCTGTAATCCTTTGAGGCGGAGTTTTACCCGACTCGACATAGGCATGATGAATTAAAGATTTCAACCAAGATGCCAAAGAAATGGCAGAAGCTTTCTGGCCTTTTCTAGAACCGGAAAAGATAACAAATAGACTAGAAGTCTTTCGGAAAGACTTAGTAGCTTCAACATAATATTTCAAAGCTCTAACAACATCCAAAGAATGCAATGATTTCTCCTTAGAATTCTTAGGATTAGGACATAATGAGGGAACCACAATTTCTCTACTAATGTTGTTGGAATTCACAACCTTAGGTAAAAATTCAAAAGAGGTTCGCAACACCGCCTTATCCTGATGAAAAATCAGAAAAGGAGACTCACAAGAAAGAGCAGATAATTCAGAGACTCTTCTGGCAGAAGAGATCGCCAAAAGGAACAAAACTTTCCAAGAAAGTAATTTAATGTCCAATGAATGCATGGGTTCAAAAGGAGGAGCTTGAAGAGCCCCCAGAACCAAATTCAAACTCCAAGGAGGAGAAATTGACTTAAAGACAGGTTTTATATGAACCAAAGCTTGTACAAAACAATGAATATCAGGAAGATTAGCAATCTTTCTTTGAAAAAGAACAGAAAGAGCAGAGATTTGTCCTTTCAAAGAACTTGCGGATAAACCTTTATCTAAACCATCCTGAAGAAACTGTAAAATTCTCGGAATTCTAAAAGAATGCCAAGAAAAATGATGAGAAAGACACCAAGAAATATAAGTCTTCCAGACTCTATAATATATCTCTCTAGATACAGATTTACGAGCCTGTAACATAGTATTAATCACAGAGTCAGAGAAACCTCTTTGACCAAGAATCAAGCATTCAATCTCCATACCTTTAAATTTAAGGATTTGAGATCCTGATGGAAAAAAGGACCTTGCGACAGAAGGTCTGGTCTTAGCGGAAGAGTCCACGGATGGCAAGAGGCCATCCGGACAAGATCCGCATACCAAAACCTGTGAGGCCATGCCGGAGCTACCAGCAGAACAAACGAGCATTCCTTCAGAATCTTGGAGATTACTCTTGGAAGAAGAACTAGAGGCGGAAAGATATAGGCAGGATGATACTTCCAAGGAAGTGATAATGCATCCACTGCTTCCGCCTGAGGATCCCGGGATCTGAACAGATACCTGGGAAGTTTCTTGTTTAGATGAGACGCCATCAGATCTATTTCTGGAAGCTCCCACATTTGAACAATCTGAAGAAATACCTCTGGGTGAAGAGACCATTCGCCCGGATGCAACGTTTGGCGACTGAGATAATCCGCTTCCCAATTGTCTATACCTGGGATATGAACCGCAGAGATTAGACAGGAGCTGGATTCCGCCCAAACCAGAATTCGAGATACTTCTTTCATAGCCAGAGGACTGTGAGTCCCTCCTTGATGATTGATGTATGCCACAGTTGTGACATTGTCTGTCTGAAAACAAATGAACGATTCTCTCTTCAGAAGAGGCCAAGACTGAAGAGCTCTGAAAATTGCACGGAGTTCCAAAATATTGATCGGTAATCTCACCTCCTGAGATTCCCAAACTCCTTGTGCCGTCAGAGATCCCCACACAGCTCCCTAACCTGTAAGACTTGCATCTGTTGAAATTACAGTCCAGGTCGGAAGAACAAAAGAAGCCCCCTGAATTAAACGATGGTGATCTGTCCACCACGTTAGAGAGTGTCGTACAATCGGTTTTAAAGATATTAATTGAGATATCTTTGTGTAATCCCTGCACCATTGATTCAGCATACAGAGCTGAAGAGGTCGCATGTGAAAACGAGCAAAGGGGATCGCGTCCGATGCAGCAGCCATAAGACCTAGAATTTCCATGCATAAGGCTACCGAAGGGAATGATTGTGACTGAAGGTTTCGACAAGCTGAAATCAATTTTAGACGTCTCTTGTCTGTCAAAGACAGAGTCATGGACACTGAATCAATCTGGAAACCCAGAAAGGTTACCCTTGTCTGAGGAATCAATGAACTTTTTAGTGAATTGATCCTCCAACCATGATCTTGAAGAAACAACACAAGTTGATTCGTATGAGATTCTGCTAAATGTAAAGACTGAGCAAGTACCAAGATATCGTCCAAATAAGGAAATACCACAATACCCTGTTCTCTGATTACAGACAGAACGGCACCGAGAACCTTTGTAAAAATTCTTGGAGCTGTAGCTAGGCCAAACGGCAGAGCCACAAACTGGTAATGCTTGTCCAGAAAAGAGAATCTCAGGAACTGATAATGATCTGGATGAATCGGAATATGCAGATATGCATCCTGTAAATCTATTGTGGACATATAATGCCCTTGCTGAACAAAAGGCAAGATAGTCCTTACAGTTACCATTTTGAACGTTGGTATCCTTACATAACGATTCAATATTTTTAGATCCAGAACTGGTCTGAAGGAATTCTCCTTCTTTGGTACAATGAAGAGATTTGAATAAAACCCCAGCCCCTGTTCCAGAACTGGAACTGGCATAATTACTCCAGCCAACTCTAGATCTGAAAAACATTTCAGAAATGCTTGAGCTTTCACTGGATTTACTGGGACACGGGAAAGAAAAATTCTCTTTGCAGGAGGTCTTATCTTGAAACCAATTCTGTACCCTTCTGAAACAATGTTCTGAATCCAAAGATTGTGAACAGAATTGATCCAAATTTCTTTGAAAAAACGTAACCTGCCCCCTACCAGCTGAGCTGGAATGAGGGCCGCACCTTCATGTGGACTTAGAAGCTGGCTTTGCTTTTCTAGAAGGCTTGGATTTATTCCAGACTGGAGATGGTTTCCAAACTGAAACTGCTCCTGAGGATGAAGGATCAGGCTTTTGTTCTTTGTTGAAACGAAAGGAACAAAAACGATTATTAGCCCTGTTTTTACCCTTAGATTTTTTATCCTGTGGTAAAAAAGTTCCTTTCCCACCAGTAACAGTTGAGATAATAGAATCCAACTGAGAACCAAATAATTTGTTACCCTGGAAAGAAATGGAAAGTAGAGTTGATTTAGAAGACATATCAGCATTCCAAGTTTTAAGCCATAAAGCTCTTCTAGCTAAAATAGCTAGAGACATAAACCTGACATCAACTCTGATGATATCAAAAATGGCATCACAGATAAAATTATTAGCATGTTGAAGAAGAATAATAATATTATGAGAATCATGATCTGTTACTTGTTGCGCTAAAGTTTCCAACCAAAAAGTTGAAGCTGCAGCAACATCAGCCAATGATATAGCAGGTCTAAGAAGATTACCTGAACACAGATAAGCTTTTCTTAGAAAGGATTCAATTTTCCTATCTAAAGGATCCTTAAACGAAGTACCATCTGACGTAGGAATAGTAGTACGTTTAGCAAGGGTAGAAATAGCCCCATCAACTTTAGGGATTTTGTCCGAAAATTCTAATCTGTCAGACGGCACAGGATATAATTGCTTAAAACGTTTAGAAGGAGCAAATGAATTACCCAAATTATTCAATTCTCTGGAAATTACTTCAGAAATAGCACCAGGAACAGGAAAAACTTCTGGAATAACCACAGGAGATTTAAAGACCTTATCTAAACGTTTAGATTTAGTATCAAGAGGACCAGAATCCTCAATTTCTAAAGCAATTAGTACTTCTTTAAGTAAAGAACGAATAAATTCCATTTTAAATAAATATGAAGATTTATCAGCATCAACCTCTGAGACAGAATCCTCTGAACCAGAAGAGTCATTAGAATCAGAATGATGATGTTCATTTAAAAATTCATCTGTATAAAGAGAAGTTTTAAAAGATTTTTTATGTTTACTAGAAGGAGGAATAACAGACATAGCCTTCTTGATGGATTCAGAAACAAAATCTCTTATGTTATCAGGAACATTCTGAACATTAGATGTTGATGGAACTGCAACAGGTAATGGTACATTACTAAAGGAAATATTATCTGCATTAACAAGTTTGTCATGACAATTAATACAAACAACAGCTGGAGGAACAGCTACCAAAAGTTTACAGCAGATACACTTAGCTTTGGTAGTTCCAGCACCAGACAGCGATTTTCCTGAAGTATCTTCTGACTCAGATGCAACGTGAGACATCTTGCAATATGTAAGAGAAAAAACAACATATAAAGCAAAATTGATCAAATTCCTTAAATGACAGTTTCAGGAATGGGAAAAAATGCCAAGGAACAAGCTTCTAGCAACCAGAAGCAAAGAAAAAATGAGACTTAAATAATGTGGAGACAAAAGCGACGCCCATATTTTGTTAGTGCCAAATAAGACGCCCACATTATTTGGCGCCTAAATGCTTTTGGCGCCAAAATGACGCCACGTCCGGAACGCCGACATTTTTGGCGCAAAAGAACGTAAAAAATGACGCAACTTCCGGCGACACGTATGACGCCGGAAACAGAAAAGATTTTTGTTTTTTTTTTGCGCCAAAAAAGTCAGCGCCAAGAATGACGCAATAAAATGAAGCATTTTCAGCCCCCGCGAGCCTAACAGCCCACAGGGAAAAAAATACAAATTTTTAAGGTAAGAAAAATATTTGATTCAAGTGCATTATCCCAAATATGAAACTGACTGTCTGAAAATAAGGAATGTTGAACATCCTGAATCAAGGCAAATAAATGTTTGAATACATATATTTAGAACTTTATTAAAAAAGTGCCCAACCATAGCTTAGAGTGTCACAGAAAATAAGACTTACTTACCCCAGGACACTCATCTACATGTTTGTAGAAAGCCAAACCAGTACTGAAACGAAAATCAGCAGAGGTAATGGTATATTTATAAGAGTATATCGTCGATCTGAAAAGGGAGGTAAGAGATGAATCTCTACGACCGATAACAGAGAACCTATGAAATAGACCCCGTAGAAGGAGATCATTGAATTCAAACAGGCAATACTCTCCTCACATCCCTCTGACATTCACTGCACGCTGAGAGGAAAACCGGGCTCCAACCTGCTGCGGAGCGCATATCAACGTAGAATCTAGCACAAACTTACTTCACCACCTCCATAGGAGGCAAAGTTAGTAAAACTGAATTGTGGGTGTGGTGAGGGGTGTATTTATAGGCATTTTGAGGTTTGGGAAACTTTGCCCCTCCTGGTAGGAATCCCATACGTCACTAGCTCATGGACTCTTGCTAATTACATGAAAGAAATGATTCATTTGTTGAATACCAGTCTTTTGACAGGGCAGTGCATATGGTGCGGGCTTTGGGTAAGGGAGCTTTGTTATAAAAAATTGACATAGATTCAGCATTTAGTTTGTTGCCCCTTAACCCAGAGAGTTTTAAATTAAGGGGTTGCAAGTTTTAATGGCAACTATTATGTTGATAAAAGTTTACCTATAGGGTGTTCAATTTTGTTTAGTTCTTTTTTGCATTGGTTAAGCATTAAGAAGTCTGGTATGGACAATGATGTTCACTATTTAGATTATTTTTTTTTGTTGATGGGCTTAGCGGGAGCTAACGATTGTGAAAGGTTAAAGATGAATTAGTTGGGAATGTTGGAAAATTTTGGGAGTACCGGTAGCTATGGAGAAGACAGAGGGGCCTTGTACCAAGCTAGTCTTGCTATATAGTCATAGATTCCGTGAAGGGCCAATGCGAGTTACCAGAGGAGAAGGGGAAAAAGGCCAGGGATCTGATAAGGGAAATTGTAGGGAGTAGAAAAATATTGCTCAGGGAAATGGAGAAAGTCCTAGGAATTTTGAACTTTGCGTGTAAGGTTATACCAGTGGACAGAGTATTTAAGAGAAGATTGGAGTTGATTACCTGTGGAATAAAGAAGCCAGAACATAAAATCAGAATAACCAAATAATTGAAGGAAGATCTCAAAGTGTGGGATTCATTCTTGATCCAGTTTAATGGGGTGAGGATTTGGGAGAAGGAAATTCTATCGGAGGAACTTGGGGAAAGTGGTGCGCAGGAGGGTGACCAGAAAGATGGAAGGAAATGGATTGGGTTAAGAACTTGGAACTGCTGGAGCTATTCCCCTTAGTGGTAGCAATAGAGTTATGGGGCGAGGAGTTAGCAAATAGAAATGTAATCTGTTGGTCGGACAACAGGGGAGTGGTAGAGGACATCAACCTTCTATCGGCATCATCGCTACCAGTAATTAGGTACCTAAGGTATTTGGTGCTAAAATGTTTAACATCTGTATCAGGGCCAAACATATTCCGGGTTTCAGAAATGTAGTGGCGGACACGCTATCCCATTTTAAATGGGAGAAGTTTAGGGTTTAGCCCCCAATGCCAGACAAGAAGGTGAATGTTGCCCTGTACTTCTTTGGCAGATTGGCAACGGATAGACGGAATCAAGGAACTTGTCGAAGGCCCTGGCACCAAGTAAATGGGCGGTTTACAGAAAATATTGGGGACTATGATGTAAGCATAGGAAGGGGACACAAGAAGGGGAGGAAGGAAGATTCCTAGAAAGGTTGATGGAGCTAAGGAGAGAAGGTGCAAGCATAGGAAGGGGACACAAGAAGGGGAAGAAGGAAGATTCCTAGAAAGGTTGATGGAGCTAAGGAGATAAGTTAAAAAAGAGCGGTTAGGATCAGTGCTAGCGGGGATAGCATATTGCACGCAGCTATATCGTGGAATAGATTGGACTAAGAAGTTCATAGTGAAAAAGATTGTGGGGGCATGGGGGAGAGATGAGAAGGTAACAGATAAGAGGGAACCAATAACAGAAGATAGATTGGAAAGAATGGTAGGGGTATTGTCAGGGGTTTGCGCAAGCACAGACGAGGCGATAATTTTCAGGACAGCATTCATAGTGGCTTTCCACAGAGCAATGAGGATAGAGGAGCTGCTGCCAAAAAACAGGAAGGTAGGAAAAGGGGGAGTAGAAACAGGGGACGTGAGATGCGGGGAGGAAGCAGTGCTGATATTTGTAAGACGATCCAAGACAGATACAGAAGGAAAAGGGGCATGGTTGAATATGGTAGGGACAGGAGGGACACTGTGCCCGGTGGCCTGTGTGAAAAGTTATCTAGCAACTCAAAGGGGCAAAGGGAGAACATTCCTGCGGCATGCGGATGGGTCGGAGGTAACAATCTTTCAATTCAAGAGTGTACTGCAGAGGGTGGTGAGGAAGCTAGGGTGGGGGAGTGCATACTTTGTGCCACACTCATTTAGAATAAGTGCGGCAACCGCCGCAGCAAGCAGAGGCTGTTCAGAGGAACAGATCAAAAAACTGGGGAGATGGAAATCGGCAGCCTATAAGTCATACATTAGGATGCGAGAAAGTAAGGCAGGAGAGATATAGATAAGATGGTATTATTATTGCGTGGTTCCCAAAATTCTGTTTTTTAATGCAGTGGCATTGTTTGGTGTTTAAAGTTTATTTATGGCTGAATTTTGCAATACAAAGCTTAAAGGTGGCAAAATTCAATAAATAATAAATCGTGACCTTTCCACATTTCACCATAAGTCCTGTGTCTGTGTGTTTATTTTAGATAAGGTTTATATAAGTTGAAGTGGGGAATAGGGGTGAAGGGGTTATCTGTGTAATGGGCAAAGGAATGCAGCCTCCTGACCTAAAACTAGTGTATGGAACGTATGTGAGGGGAACGTCAAAAGGGAGGGGCTGCTGGGGGAGAACAATAGGAGAGTTAGGTGTGCCAGGTGTGGGGGTTGTAGCAAAGATAAGAGGAAAAGACTGCTGGAGTCAAAAGAACAGGCATTGGTCAAGAGAATAGATAGGGAAGGGGCAGAGAAAAAAGGCATATAAGGAAGGGGACTGCAAGGAGTAGTCACTAACCTTTTTTCTTTGTTTCCCACCCTCCCACCCTAGAAGCAGCAGAACACGATGCAATAATCGGAGAGGTCACGTGAAGAGAACAGTAGCGGCATGGCTAAGGGCAGGGCGTTGACTAATTGGTTGAGTCACAGTCGGCAGCTGTTTTTGTAATTAGGTGATACAATCACAACAAGCAGTGAAGTTTGGGTCTGGCACGTGGGCGGGGCAGAATGGGGGGGTGGGAGGATCCCGCGGCATACTCAGCCCTGAGGGGTGATCCGCTGGTCCATCTAGGGGGAGGGCTATGCCGTGGGTTCTCCCTTCTCCAACTGCCCTGCCAGGGGGGGGGGGGGGTGGTGGTCCACCCCCCTAGGCATGGTTCCCAAAATTCTGTTTTTTAATGCAGTGGCATTGTTTGGTGTTTAAAGTTTATTTATGGCTGACTTTTGCAAAGCTTAAAGGTGGCAAAATTCAATAAATAATAAATTGTGACCTTTCCACATTTCGCCATAAAGTCCTGTGTCTGTGTGTTTATTTTAGATAAGGTTTAGATAAGTTGAAGTGGGGAATAGGGGTGAAGGGGTTATCTGTGTAATGGGCAAAGGAATGCAGCCTCCTGACCGTAAACAATAAGGGAGGGGCTGCTGGGGGAGAACAATAGGAGAGTTAGGTGTGAAGGTGTGGGGGTTGTAGCAAAGATAAGAGAAAAAGACTGCTGGAGCCAAAAGAACAGGCATTGGTCAAGAGAATGGATAGGGAAGGGGCAGAGAAAGAGGGGATATAAGGAAGGGGACTGCAAGGAGTATTCACTAACCTTTTTTCTTTGTTTCCCACACTCCCACCCTAGAAGCAGCAGAACACGATGCAATAATCAGAGAGGTCACGTGAAGAGAACAGTAGCGGCATGGCTAAGGGCAGGGCGTTGACTAATTGGTTGAGTCACAGTAAGGCTGCCCGTGCTCCTCAGTAAGGGGAAGAATACAGCGCAACCGAAGGGCAGCAGGTGACCTGGTGGTCTACGCTGGCTGGAGGATAAAAATCGGCAGCTGTTTTTGTAATTAGGTGATACAATCACAACAAGCAGTGAAGTTTTGGTCTGGCACGTGGGAGGGGCAGAATGGGGGGTGGGAGAATCCCGTGGCATGCTCAGCCCTGAGGGGTGATCCGGTGGTCTATCTAGGGGGAGGGCTATGCCGTGGGTTCTCCCTTCTCCAACTGCCCTGCCAGGGGGGGGTGCGTCCTGTGTCTGTGTGTTTATTTTAGATAAGGTTTAGATAAGTTGAAGTGGGGAATAGGGGTGAAGGGGTTATCTGTGTAATGGGCAAAGGAATGCAGCCTCCTGACCTTAAACTAGTGTATGGAATGTATGTGAGGGGATGTCATAAGGGAGGGGCTGCTGGGGGAGAACAATAGGAGAGTTAGGTGTGCCAGGTGTGGGGGTTGTAGCAAAGATAAGAGGAAAAGACTGCTGGAGCCAAAAGAACAGGCATTGGTCAAGAGAATGAATAGGGAAGGGGCAGAGAAAGAGGAGATATAAGGAAGGGGACTGCAAGGAGTAGTCACTAACCTTTTTTCTTTGTTTCCCACCCTAGAAGCAGCAGAACACGATGCAATAATCGGAGAGGTCACGTGAAGAGAAAAGTAGCGGCACGGCTAAGGGCATTGACTAATTGGTTCAGTCACAGTAAGGCCGCCCGTGCTCCTCAGTAAGGGGAAGAATGCAGCACAGCCGAAGGGCAGCAGGTGACCTGGTGGTCTACGCTGGCTGGAGGATAAAAATTGGCAGCTATTTTTGTAATTAGGTGATACAATCACAACAAGCAGTGAAGTTTGGGTCCGGCACGTGGGCGGGGCAGAATGGGGGTTGGGAGGATCCCGCAGCATACTCAGCCCTGAGGGGTGATCCGGTGGTCTATGCCGTGGGTTCTCACTTCTCCAACTGCCCCCCCCCCCTAGGCGTGGTTCCCAAAATTTTGGTTTTTAATGCAGTGGCATTGTTTGATGTTTAAAGTTTATTTATGGCTGAATTTTGCAATACAAAGCTTAAAGGTGGCAAAATTCAATAAATAATAAATCGTGACCTTTCCACATTTCGCCATAAGTCCTGTGTCTGTAAGGTTTAGATAAGTTGAAGTGGGGAAAAGGGGTGAAGGGGTTATCTGTGTAATGGGCAAAGGAATGCAGCCTCCTGACCTTATAGCTGTACACTTGTGACCCTCGATTTAGCGCAAATCCTGTGCTGTGCAGGATGTACCTAATTATGTGAGGGTTCGTTAGTGCTCATGTAAAAAATGATAAAGGCATAAAGTATGCATACATGATATAATTCATATAAGTCCAATAATTATTGGTAAAAGTAATACGACTATATGTGGCTGTGTAACTGAGCGGCTCTGGTTGTAGCTGGCTCAGGGGTAGTGCAGTATAATCTAAAGAGGGTCTAAATTGACCAGCTGTAGAAGCCCTAAGAGTTACACAATTAAATCTCATATAGTCTACAATAGCCGTATAGTTAAGATCATTCTATAGTGTTATTGAGCACATCAAGTGGAGGGTCACGCTACTCGTGCCACCAGGACGCCCTAAAACACGGGAGTTCCCTAGACTCCTCACCAGAACCCTAACATGTTTCACCGCTTGTCGGCTTTCTCAAAGAGTGTGCGCACAGTGATGAGCTTTTATAGCCTACTAGTGTTGCCCCGCCTACTGTTGACGAAAGAGAAATGGGCGTGTTACAAATTACGTATTGTGATGGTACACTGAGCGCAGCGGACTCACAGCGGATCTAATTTAATACAGTTCATATGTAATATTGAATTGTGTATGCCAATGAGGTTGTGCTTAAACTTGTATTCAAGTAATACAGTGCAATGTGGTGGGCAGTGTGTATAAATTGGTGACTGTAACCAACTTTACAAACAAATGTGAAACTAGAACTTAACAAATCATGTGAGAAAGAACCCCAAAGTTGCGTGAATAGTTACCTATAAATATTTCATTCTCAATGCTGATCTATCTTAATATGGTCAATAGCTGTGTGACGTAAATAAATATGCAGTCGTGCATAAAGATAGTGTATACAAGATATGTCTTGTGATGATAGTGAGGTGTCCATGACTGGATATAAACAATTTTGTGTTACGTGCTATTATGCATGATAATGTGTACAGTGTCTAACCTAGTGATGATAATGTGATCTCCATTACTGCCGCATCTGTGATATCAAAAAGGTGATTTGTGAGTAATTAAACCCCCCAAAATTACATTATTTAAATATATTCTGCTTTGCAGAGTATGCACCTATGAGTCCAATACTCATAATGTGATTAAAGCGTCAAAATCTTGGCACTTTTACATAGTGTTTTATCATCAGTGTATTTGTTTAAAAATGTCATATTAAAAACCAACTAATATACAACTAATATACATGGATTTTAATGATGTTGTAGGCAAAATTGGGGACACTAGTTTAGGTTGTATTTATAGGAATGGTACTAAGTTATTCTGTTCGTTTAGTCCAAATGGTTGGACTGAATTTAATAGAAATATTCATCTACTTTCAGTTCTTAATAGAGTTTGTTCTATATTTCCACCTCTAATTCCTAGATCAACTTTCTGTATACCCCACATTTTAAGTCAGACTGCTTAGATTTCTGGGTTTGTAGGAAGTGTCTAACAACTGAGTTGATGGTTTTGCCTGCTTGTTTGTCTTTTTGCCGCATTTTTAATATTTCTCAGATATTCTTATAATCTCACTCATTCTTCTAGTAGTCATAACTACATAGAATTTTTGGCAGTTGCACTGAAGCACATAAATAACTTCAGTTTTGCAATCTATATGTGCTTTGATATCATGTATCTTTCCAAAACGATCTGTTATGGAGGTGGTTTTCCTCATGAAGCTGCACGTACTACAGGTACCGCATTTAAAAGACAATGTTTGGGGGAACTTCCGGGTGGCGGCCATGAATGGTCACAAAACTTTCAGCTCCTACAACTCATAGCCCAAAACCGTATGAAAAACCTTTTTTTTCACCACCTTATCGCATATATCTCTTGGACTGAAGGTATGCGATTAAGCCAGCTCTTTCATACTATTATCTTATTTCTGGACTAGAGGTAATATTTCACTCACTGAAACGATTCAGAGGTTGCGGCCTACCATCTTAATCTCCCCCCGGCAGGGCACTAGTTTGCCTATGTCGTTAGGAAGCAGTGCTACTCCGCAAGACACTGCAAACACTCTTGTCAACAAGACACAGTTTATATATAGACAAACAAAGTTTACTTCATACTGTACTAGTACTGATGGATACATTCTCTGCATGTAAAAGCTTATCATGACAACTGTTACATACTACCGCCTGCTGGAGATATAATCTCTACTAATTTACAACAGATACACTTATCTTTGGTAGAACTGTTATCAGGCAGCAGGAATCCAACAGTGGTTTCTGAGACAAGATCAGATTGAGACATCTTGCAAATGTAAGAGAAAAAACAACATGTAAAGCAAAATTATGAATTTCCTTATATGGCAGTTTCAGGAATGGAAAAAAAATGCAAACAGCATAACCCTCTGAGCATAGAAAAACACAAGAGGCATATAGGAAGTGGGGTTTAAATAATTAAATTATGATGCGCAATGCAAAAGGAATTTTTTTTGGCGCTAACAACATCCGGAAATGATGCAATAACTTGCGTCATGACAGACGCAACCTTGTGCAAGGAACCTGGCGTCAACTAAGATGCCAGAAATGGCGAATTTGCGTCAATGAACGTACCTTCGTGCCAAACAAACATTCTCGCGGCCAAGAATGACGCAATACATATTAGCATTTTGCGTTCTTGCAAGCCTAATTTTGCCCGTGAAAATTAAAGAAAACAGTAAATTTTGAAGAAAAGACTATACCCCAGGTAAGAAAAAATAACATCCTAAATGTTTTTTTCCCAATTTTGAAACTGATATTCTGCAAAAGGAAATGCACATAAACCTGACTCATGGCAAATATAAGTACAATACATATATTTAGAACTTTGCATTAATACATAAAGTGCCAAACCATAGCTGAGAGTGTCTTAAGTAATGAAAACATACTTACCAAAAGACACCCATCCACATATAGCAGATAGCCAAACCAGTACTGAAACAGTTATCAGTAGAGGTAATGGAATATGAGAGTATATTGTCGATCTGAAAAGGGAGGTATGAGATGAATCTCTACGACCGATAACAGATAACCTATGAAAAGATTTCCTGCAAGGAAAACCATATAATTCAATAGGTGATACTCCCTTCACATCCCTCTGTCATTCACTGTACTATGAGAGGAATCGGGCTTCAAAATGCTGAGAAGCGCATATCACAGAAGAAAATCAAGCACAAACTTACTTCACCACCTCCATAGGAGGCAAAGTTTGTAAAACTGAATTGTGGGTGTGGTGGGGGGTGTATTTATGGGCATTTTGAGGTTTGGGAAATTTTGCCCCTCCTGGTAGGATTGTATATCCCATACGTCACTAGCTCATGGACTCTTACCAATTACATGAAAGAAAAGTACAAGTCGCAGAAGAAACAAGAAGGGAGATAAGAAAAGAGGGGTAGGGGCATAGAATAAAGCCCTGTGCTGCTATCCCAGTTCAGACTGGTTCCTCAGTGCCACCTATGAGTATAGTCTGTGTGTGAAGAAATGCAATGTGTAGGAGAAGGACTGCGGTCAAGGGGGTTAAAGGAGTGGGGTGAATAAGTAAATGGAGGGCGTCCAAAAGGAGGAGGCAAAGTTAGCCACAAGGAGGAGGCCAAAAACAAAAGAGAGGGGACAAAAAAGGAGACAAAGTGTAATACGTTCAAAACCAGAAACGTTTTATGCTTAGGTATGAAAACTGCTCATCTGGTGTTACCTCAATCACATGAGGTAAGTGACTTGCATGGGTAGGAAATATTTCCACACTGTGGTAAAGATTTTTTTTTTTTAATCCGTGTTATTACCTACTGTTGATTTAGTGGATGGGGTATATTTTTGTTTGCACACAAAACTAAATGCAGTAATTTGTTTAAAAAAACAAAATTTATGCTTACCTGATAAATGTATTTCTCTTGTGGTGTATCCAGTCCACGGATTCATCCATTACTTGTGGGATATTCTCCTTCCCAACAGGAAGCTGCAAGAGGATCACCCACAGCAGAGCTGTCTATATAGCTCCTCCCCTAACTGCCACCTCCCAGTCATTCGACCGAAGATAAGCAAGAGAAAGGAGAAACTATAGGGTGCAGAGGTGACTGTAGTTTAAAAATGTAAAAAACACCTGCCTTAAAATGACAGGGCGGGCCGTGGACTGGATACACCACAAGAGAAATAAATTTATTAGGTAAGTATAAATTTTGTTTTCTCTTGTAAGGTGTATCCAGTCCACGGATTCATCCATTACTTGTGGGATACCAATACCAAAGCTATAGGACACGGATGAAGGGAGGGACAAGGCAGGTGCTTAAACGGAAGGCACCACTGCCTGTAAGACCTTTCTCCCAAAAATAGCCTCCGAAGAAGCAAAAGTATCAAATTAGTAGAATTTAGAAAAAGTATGGAGCGAAGACCAAGTCGCCGCCTTACAAATCTGTTCAACAGAAGCCTCATTTTTAAAAGCCCACGTGGAAGCCACTGCTCTAGTGGAATGAGCTGTAATTCTTACAGGAGGCTGCTGGCCAGCAGTCTCATAAGCTAAACGGATTATACTTCTTAACCAAAAGGAAAGAGAAGTTGCAGAAGCCTTTTGGCCTTTCTTCTGTCCAGAGAAGACAACAAACAATGCAGATGTTTGACGAAAATCTTTAGTAGCTTGTAAATAAAACTTTAAAGCACAAACCACGTCAAGATTGTGTAATAGACGTTCCTTCTTTGAAGAAGGATTAGGGCACAATGACGGAACAACAATCTCCTGATTGATATTCTTATTAGATACCACCTTAGGAAGAAACCCAGGTTTGGTACGCAACACTTATCTGCATGGAAGATCAGATAAGGGGAATCCCACTGTAAGGCAGATAACTCTGAAACTCTTCGAGCCGAAGAGATAGCTACCAAGAACAGAACTTTCCAAGATAAAAGCTTGATATCTATGGAATGCAGAGGTTCAAACGGAACCCCTTGAGGAACTTTAAGAACTAAATTTAAACTCCATTGCGGAGCAACAGGTTTAAACACAGGCTTGATTCTAACTAAAGCCTGACAGACGCTTGTGCAAAAGAATAGACAGAGCAGAAATCTGTCCCTTTAAGGAACTAGCTGACAATCCTTTCTCCAATAAGGATGGAACTCTGAGAAATTTGTTTAAGATCTTGAGATCTAAGATTGGTCTGAATGTTCCCTCTTTCTTGGGAACTACAAACAGATTTGAATAGAAGCCCTGACCCTGTTCCTCCTGCGGAACTGGGTGGATCACTCCCATAATTAGGAGGTCTTGAACACAATGTAAGAATGCCTCTCTCTTTATCTGGTTTGCAGATAAAAGTGAGAGATGAAATCTCCCTTTTGGGGGGAGAGGTTTTGAATTCCAGAAGATAACCCTTGGACACAATTTCCAATGCCCAGGGATCCTGGACATCTCTTGCCCAAGCCTGGGCGAAGAGAGAGAGTCTGCCCCCTACTAGATACGTGTCCGGATCGGGGGCTGCTCCTTCATGCTGTCTTAGAGGCAGCAGCAGGCTTTTTGGCCTGTTCCCCCTTGTTCCAAGCCTGGTTAGGTCTCCAGACCAGCTTAGACTTGGCAAAAGTTCCCTCTTGTTTTGTGTTAGAGGAAGTTGAAGCTGCGCCACTCTTGAAGTTTCGAAAGGGCCGAAAACTAGACTGTTTGGTCCTTAATTTGTTGGACTTGTCTTGAGGAAGGGCATGACCTTTTCCTCCAGTGATGTCAGAAATGATCTCCTTCAGTCCAGGCCCGAATAGTGTGTATAATAGGCTGAAAGAGCATTGCACCCACTTGCAAATGGATGATTAACCCCTTAGTTTCAAAACCGGATAAAAAAAACGATATAAACGTTTTTAAACAGTCACAACAAACTACCACAGCTCTACTGTGGCCCTACCTGCCCATACAATGACTTTGGAAGGCACAAAAACCCTTTAGAGAGGTCCTAAATGTTCAGGGGACTCCTTCAGGGAAGCTAGATGTCTCAATCTGCAAAAACTAATGCGCGAAAATAGGCCCCTCCAAACCTGTACTCACAGTTAGAGGGCTTTAAAAAACTATCCCTAGGCAAAATCTAGACAGCCATGTGGAAAAAACTGGGCCCCAGAATAAAGTTTTATCACCAATATGTAATAAACGTTTATACACTTCAAGCAAAGGTTATATCTATACAGTAATGTGAGTAAATAATAAAAATATTACCCTTTACCGCAAGCATGATACCAGTCGTTATTAAATCACTGTAATCAGGCTTACCTTAAATAAATCCGGTATTGTCAGCATTTTCTAGCATATTCATTTCTCTAGAAAAATTTTAAACTGCACATACCTCAGAGCAGGAGACCCTGCACGCTATTCCCCCAGCTGAAGTTACCCATCTCTTCAGTTATGTGTGAGAACAGCAATGGATCTTAGTTACAACCTGCTAAGATCATCAAAGACCACAGACAGACTCTTCTTCAACTTTCTGCCTGAGGCTAAAATAGTACAACTCCGGTACCATTTGAAAATAAACTTTTGATTGAAGATAAACTACATTAATGCACTACATCTCTCTAGCTACTTCCCTTGTCGAGAGCTGCAAGAGAATGACTGGGAGGTGGCAG
The DNA here is from genome assembly GCF_027579735.1 of Bombina bombina. Lineage (NCBI taxonomy): Eukaryota > Metazoa > Chordata > Amphibia > Anura > Bombinatoridae > Bombina > Bombina bombina. Next base: position 143,863 of record NW_026510704.1, read on the forward strand.
TTAGGGGAGGAGCTATATAGACAGCTCTGCTGTGGGTGATCCTCTTGCAGCTTCCTGTTGGGAAGGAGAATATCCCACTCATTCATCCAGTAATGGATGAATCCGTGGACTGGATACACCTTACAAGAGAAATAAAGATTTATTTGCAAAAGATAGATTGGTATCAATGCTTAATTTAAAAGTTTTGCTGCTCAGAAAACTGCAGGACTAATGTTAGTTATTTACCTTAATTCCTGTATCAGTGGTGATATGGCTACTATAAGTCCATAGGTCAGAGGGAGTGATTTTAGTGATGCTAGTTTGACATTTCCATTCACAGTAGTCTAACTCTTGTGCTGAATACCCAAAATGTCCTGAACAGACTGGCAGGCTGTCAGAGATTTCTAATCCAGCAAGGGAAAGTTAAATAAAGCAAAACAGTTCACTTCCCTGTGTTCCGTTTTGTGTCCTGTTATGAGGTGCAAGACGCAGCTCCGGTATCCATGTGTGTCAGTTTAGCCCAGACCATGGAGACCGGAAGTGACCGGAGGTTCCTGGAGCTGCTTCTTGCACCTCATAACAGGACAAAAAAACAGAAAACAGGATTTTAGTGAGCACCATGACATTAGTTGTAGTAAAAAGAAATAATTACATTATATAAATATATTCTGCTTTGCGGAGTATGCACCTATGAGTCCAATATTCATAATGTGATTAAAGCGTCAAAATCTTGGCACTTTTACAGTGTTTTATCATCAGTGTATTTGTATAAAAATGTCATATATTAAAAACCAAGCATACCGGCGTAATACCTTTGAATGGGGGGAATGAGCTAGATTCACCTAAAGATCGCAATAGTTTCTCGTATATTGAGATCAATTACAAATAGTGTGGATTAAGTATTCAATATATAACTATATTGAGGAGATAGAAAACAGAATGTTCAGCAATAGTCCTGTTGAGTATGGGACAAAAAGCAATTAAAGCACGAGATCGTTATAGTTGTACACTTGTGACCCTCAATTTAGCGCAAAGCTGTGCTGTGCAGGATGTACCTAATTATGTGAGGGTTCGTTAGTGTCCATGTAAAAATGATAAAGGCATAAAGTATGCATACATGATATAATTCATATAAGTCCAATAATTATTGGTAAAAGTAATACGACTATATGTGGCATAATTACATTATATAAATATATTCTGCTTTGCGGAGTATGCACCTATGAGTCCAATACTCATAATGTGATTAAAGCGTCAAAATCTTGGCACTTTTACATAGTGTTTTATCATCAGTGTATTTGTTTAAAAATGTCATATTAAAAACCAACTAATATACATGGATTTTAATGATGTTGTAGGCAAAATTGGGGACACTAGTTTAGGTTGTATTTATAGGAATGGTACTAAGTTATTCTGTTCGTTTAGTCCAAATGGTTGGACTGAATTTAATAGAAATATTCATCTACTTTCAGTTCTTAATAGAGTTTGTTCTATATTTCACGCTCTTATTCCTAGATCAACTTTCTGTATACCCCACATTTTAAGTCAGACTGCTTAGATTTCTGGGTTTGTAGGAAGTGTCTAGCAACTGAGTTGATGGTTTTGCCTGCTTGTTTGTCTTTTTGCCACATTTTTAATATTTCTCAGATGTTCTTGTAATCTCACTCATTCTTCTAGTAGTCATAGCTACATAGAATTTTTCGCAGTTGCACTGAAGCACATAAATAACTCCTTCAGTTTTGCAATCTATATGTGCTTTGATATCATGAATCTTTCCAAAACGATCTGTTATGGAGGTGGTTTTCCTCATGAAGCTGCACGTACTACAGGTACCGCATTTAAAAAGACAATGTTTGGGGGAACTTCCGGGTGGCGGCCATGAATGGTCGCAAAACTTTCAGCTCCTACAACTCATAGCCCAAATCCGTATGAAATTTTTTTTTTTCACCACCTCATCGCATATATCTCTTGGACTGAAGGTATGCGATTAAGCCAGCTCTTTCATACTATTATCTTATTTCTGGACTAGAGGTAATATTTCGCTCACTGAAACAATTCAGAGGTTGTAGCCTACCATCTTAATCTCCCCCCGGCAGGGCACTAGTTTGCCTATGTCGTTAGGAAGCAGTGCTACTCCGCAAGACACTGCAAACACTCTTGTCCACAAGACACAGTTTATATCTAGACAAACAGAGTTTACTTCATACTTATCTAGTGGTCACTGTCAAACACCCGCTATGGAGATAACTTTAAACTTCTAGGAGGACCTGCGCAATTTACTTGTTACTCATCATGCCCCCTTAGAGGACAAGCTTCACACAGCATTTGGGAACAGCAGCACTTGCTCTCTCCATAAACTCACCCAAATTGAGACTTTCAAGATGGAGGGTGGGGATGGTGGTGCTCTGGGGCCCCAATGTCAAAACTCTACCTTTAGCTTGTCAGCAGGAATTGGAGATCCTAGGGATCTAGAGATACCGGTGCGACATGATTCAGAGATGGTGAGGAGCGAAGCGATTGATGTGAAAAGCTCCACTACTTTGCTTCAAGTTTACCCCATAAGATTGACAGTGAGCCGAGAAGAGGGACTGCAGAGCCGGGAAAAAACGTGGTGCAGCTTGCAAGGGTTCCCAATGCAGAATCCAGACCACAGCTGTGTAAAAATCAGGTGTTGCATGCTACTTACCCCTCTACAGCCACGATGGAGGCAAATGAGTCCTGGTATTGTCCAGTTTGGCCTTTGCAGGCTCAGATGGGGCCGCATCTACGTCTTATCTCTTCTTGGGACCCAGGGGGCTTGCTTTCTCTTGGTCCTTGGGAGGCAATTTTACTGCTGGTACTTACCTCAACGCAATTTGTCAGCCGTTGCAGGGGATCGCAGAAAACATGCAACGCTACATCTTATTGTTCCTGGATCTGGGACTATGATAACTTTTAAGCCAGTTAGTATTTTAGGATGTGACGTTTTGCTACCTATACATGAACTGATGTCTGTCCACGCGTAAGACTTTAAGCCTATAATAACCATTTCTTACACTGCTTATTCTTGTTCCGTAGAGCAGGTTTTTTTTTTATTTTCCACCTTTAAGCACAATATACTGTGTGAATCTCATTTTGGTGCTATAGCCTCTTTTCGGTTGCAATGCATATCCCTCTACTAATTTTGCTTATAGTGCAGGCTGGACCTGCTTCAATGACACTGTTCAGAGTTATATAGTATTTGCACCTTTGTTCTTTATGTTATATATGAAGGTACATTATTCTCATAGGGTTGCTTAGAGCAGCGTTTTACTATATATTTATGGCTTTAGCTAATAGAGAGGGTGGTTCGGAACATGAATCTGCAATATACTTTGTTGGGCTTATAACCTACAGCTTATTTTCCAATAGCATTATCTAGTAAGCCAGTATAACTTATCCAGGATCCCAAGATGAATACACCCCATCTCAGGCTCTATAATAGTAAAGAAAAGTGAGCTAAAATTAGCTCTTGAGCAATTTAATTATGGAATTTAGCCCTTTAGGGCACTACATTATCAACTTGCCCTCCCCTTTATTCATAAAATATTATCCTCCTAGATCCCCTGAGTCGCAGCTAGGGTCCTTGTTAACATAATTTCTGTTACTACCAACTTGTCATTGAATAGCAAGAGTTTGCACCATGTTTACCGTGTCTTCTTTAAAATTATCAGTTGCAGCATTATAAAAATGTAAAACCGGAGGTAAATGTAATGGGACCCATGAGTGCTCTCCTTTATGTTAGATAGCCTTCTGTTGGTGTCAATTTTGTATATACCATGAGTCGGGGTCCAAGAGTGGCCTCCTAAATTGATTGTGAAGGCTAGATTTTCATTGGCATGTATATATTATATCTCTGCATAGCACAATAGACATTACCAATTCTATATGTTGTAGATAGCGGATATTATTTGCTTCCCTTATGCTCCTCATATGTATACTGTACAATGTAATTTGTCATTAGTAAATACACATATATATAGGTCAAAATAGATACTCAATGTATATGTTAGATGTATGTGTATCTATTTATGGACAATAGATCAGATAGAATTTTATAAATCATAGACTTATGAATAATATAGGAGATCATTTCTTGAATTACTCAAATTACCAGAATGCTGTCCAATTGCACTCTCTATTTAAGCCCTTTGGCCATAAAGTATTCAACTCATTAATCCAGAATGTTTCACGTCTATTGAGAATGTTTTCCTTATCCCCACCTCTTCTTGGTGTATGTACCTGTTCAATAATTTGGAAACGGAGTTGACTGATTCTATGGCCAGCTTCTAAAAAATGGGAAGCAACTGGAGCATCCTTTTTGTTACATCTGATATTTGACTTGTGTTCTGAAATCCTTTCACGTGCCTGCCTGGTTGATTGACCAATATAAATTAAAGAGCACGGACACTTAATCGCATAAATAATATATTCAGATCTACAAGTCAAATATTCTTTTATTTTATACCTTTTCCCTGTATAAAGATGACAAAAGCTGTCACCCTTAATCATTGCATTACAATTGATACAGGATAAGCATGGATAACATCCCTTACGTTCTCGGCCTGTTAAAGTGCTTTGTGTGCTTTTATTTGTACCAATGTCAGCCCTCACTAATTTATCTTTAATATTGGGGCTTCGTTTATATGCTGACATTGGAAGTTGTTTAAAAGCATCTATTTCTGGATGGCATTTGTGTAAAATATGCCAATATTTACGAATTACTTTATTAACTTGATTACTCCTAGTATTATTTTGTGCTATAAACTTTAATCTATCTGTGGTTTTAGATCTATCTTTAATCCTCTTTGCTGATTTAGACTCCCTATTGTTAGAAATCACATTTTGTTTTACCTTGTCAATAAGTGCTTTTGGGTACCCTCTGGAGATAAATTTATCTGACATCTCTTCCAAACGAACTTTGTTCACTACAGGGTCAGAGACAATGCGATCTACCCTTAATAGTTGACTTTTGGGTATAGCTCTAAAGATGGAGGGAGGATGAAAGCTCTCAAACCATAGTGTATTATTCCTATAAGTTGCTTTTGAGTAAATATCTGCCTTCAATCCACATTCCCCTTTATAAATTCATGTATCCAAAAATTGAATTGAATATTCATCATATGTCAAAGTGAATTTGATTCCATTGACTGAACAATTAAGATCATCCATGAATACAAGTAGGGATCCAATGTCTCCATACCATATGCCAAGCAAATCGTCAATAAAACGCCACCATGTGGCACCATATTGCTTAAATAATGGATGTTCATAAACAAAAAATTCTTCAAAATTGATCATGAAATATGTTGGCATATGTAGGGGCGACATTGGATCCCATAGCTGTCCCTTTTCTCTGGAAATAAAAGGTATCTTTAAAAAGAAAATAATTGGCATAAAGAATTCTAACAATCTTAAAAAGAATTGTATTTGAGCCATATTATATTTCTTATCATTTGCCAACATTTGAGGCTTTTCCACTTGTATGCTTAATAGACATATAAGCTTGATACGTCAAGAGTAAATAAAATAACCTTCTGATTTGACAAATTAAGATCTTTCAATTTGTTCAAAAAATCATAAGTATCTTTAATGTAAGAGGATGATTTGGTGACATAAGGCTACAGAATTTTATCAAGAAAAACAGAGATATTTGAAAAAATAGAACCTGAGCCGGCGACAATAGGTCTGCCCGGTGGCTCAGATTTATTTTTATGATTTTTTGGCAAGCAGTATATGACTGGTCTAATAGGATGTTTTATCTGTAAATAATCCCTAAGGTCACTTGAGATTAGATCAGCATTAAAATCCAGTTTTTTCTTTTGGAACACAATCTGGTTTCAAAAATAACTGTTCCACTTCACTGAGAACTAAATCAAAAAATGTGTTTGCACTATTGTCAGTAATCTATCGGTTAAATTTACTGGCATTTTTTAAAATTACCAATTTACAAGTTAACACAACATTTTCTTTAATGTATCCATTTGAACTAACCAAATCAGTATCCTTAAAAAACAATTTTAATTTGATGGATCTGAAAAATCTATGTAATTCTTGTTTAATATAAGAATAAGTTACCTCTGTTAATAGGGCAATATGATAAGCCTTTATTAAAAAAAGAAACCTCTGTGTCAGAAAAATCAATCCCCGAAATATTATGTACAATGTTAACACCAACAACAGCTGCACCATCTGTGCAGGAAATAATAGGAAGTCTCTCAGCAAACTGTCCATTTTGAACATTAAAGTCCATAACATCAATTACAGGGAGTGCAGAATTATTAGGCAAGTTGTATTTTTGAGGATTAATTTTATTATTGAACAACAACCATGTTCTCAATGAACCCAAAAAACTCATTAATATCAAAGCTGAATAGTTTTGGAAGTAGTTTTTAGTTATAGCTATTTTAGGGGGATATCTGTGTGTGCAGGTGACTATTACTGTGCATAATTATTAGGCAACTTAACAAAAAACAAATATATACCGATTTCAATTATTTATTTTTACCAGTGAAACCAATATAACATCTCAACATTCACAAATATACATTTCTGACATTCAAAAACAAAACAAAAACAAATCAGTGACCAATATAGCCACCTTTCTTTGCAAGGATACTCAAAAGCCTGCCATCCATGGATTCTGTCAGTGTTTTGATCTGTTCACCATCAACATTGCATGCAGCAGCAACCACAGCCTCCCAGACACTGTTCAGAGAGGTGTACTGTTTTCCCTCCTTGTAAATCTCACATTTGATGATGGACCACAGGTTCTCAATGGGGTTCAGATCAGGTGAACAAAGAGGCCATGTCATTAGATTTTCTTCTTTTATACCCTTTCTTGCCAGCCACGCTGTGGAGTACTTGGACGCGTGTGATGGAGCATTGTCCTGCATGAAAATCATGTTTTTCTTGAAGGATGCAGACTTCTTCCTGTACCACTGCTTGAAGAAGGTGTCTTCCAGAAACTGGCAGTAGGACTGGAGTTGAGCTTGACTCCATCCTCAACCCGAAAAGGCCCCACAAGCTCATCTTTGATGATACCAGCCCAAACCAGTACTCCACCTCCACCTTGCTGGCGTCTGAGTCGGACTGGAGCTCTCTGCCCTTTACCAATCCAGCCACGGGCCCATCCATCTGGCCCATCAAGACTCACTCTCATTTCATCAGTCCATAAAACCTTAGAAAAATCAGTCTTGAGATATTTCTTGGCCCAGTCTTAATGTTTCAGCTTGTGTGTCTTGTTCAGTGGTGGTCGTCTTTCAACCTTTCTTACCTTGGCCATGTCTCTGAGTATTGCACACCTTGTGCTTTTGGGCACTCCAGTGATGTTGCAGCTCTGAAATATGGCCAAACTGGTGGCAAGTGGCATCTTGGCAGCTGCACGCTTGACTTTTCTCAGTTCATGGGCAGTTATTTTGTGCCTTGGTTTTTCCACACGCTTCTTGCGACCCTGTTGACTATTTTGAATGAAACGCTTGATTGTTCGATGATCACGCTTCAGAAGCTTTGCAATTTTAAGAGTGCTGCATCCCTCTGCAAGATATCTCACTATTTTTGACTTTTCTGAGCCTGTCAAGTCCTTCTTTTGACCCATTTTGCCAAAGGAAAGGAAGTTGCCTAATAATTATGCACACCTGATATAGGGTGTTGATGTCATTAGACCACACCCCTTCTCATTACAGAGATGCACAACACCTAATATGCTTAATTGGTAGTAGGCTTTCGAGCCTATACAGCTTGGAGTAAGACAACATGCATAAAGAGGATGATGTGGTCAAAATACTCATTTGCCTAATAATTCTGCACTCCCTGTATATCATTCTTGTTAGGATAAGGACTCTTATACCCCAGTGGAATATTATCATCCCTCATTTCTACCTTTGCTCGTTCTTCTTTGGAGTACAGCGCATCGCTCACCCAGTTCCGTGTAGATATCAGTTGATCTGTCGGCCTCTCCCACGGTTGTTCCAGCGAGTCTGCCTGGCTTTCTTTAGTGAGTGCTGTGTTTGTGCTACTCTGTTTCACTATGTAGAATAATATTAGAAGCTGTAGTTTTTCTAAATAAATCTGTACTTAGGGTTCCATCATCATTTTTGGGGATTTCAAAATCCAAAAAGGATATTTTTGTTTTGCTTGCTTCATGCATTAGTCTAATGTTTAGATCGTTCAGGTTGAGTTGTTTAAGAAATCTATCAAGTTCTTCTTTAGAGCCCTCCCAGAGGAAGAGCACATCATCTATATAGCGAAAGCATATAGGTATTTTATTGATGTATACTTCGTTGGTATCTGAGAAAAGAGTTCTGTTCCCATCAACCTAAAAAAAGGTGCACATGCGGTGCCCATAGCGGTTCCTCTTATTTGAAGGTAAAGAAGTTATGATGTAATACAAAACTCAGTAGCTTCAAAATGAATTCATCATGATCAGTATCTTCTTCTGACCCCATTTCTAAAAACATAAATTATGCTTACCTGATAATTTCATTTCCATTGTAGGGAGTAGAGTCCACAGCTTCATTAATTACTTATGGGAATTAAGAACCTGGCCACCAGGAGGAGGCAAAGACACCCCAGCCAAAGGCTTAAATACCTCCCCCCACTCCCCTCATCCCCCAGTCATTCTGCAGAGGGAACAAGGAACAGTAGGAGAAATATCAGGGTATAAATGGTGCCAGAAGAAAATATTAAATTTAGGGCCGCTGACCAGAAATACGGGCGGCAGCCATGGACTCTCCTCCCCACGATCGAAATGAAATTATCAGGTAAGCATAATTTATGTTTTCCATCTAAAGGGGAGGAGAGTCCACAGCTTCATTCATTACTTATGGGAAACCTATACCCAAGCTCTAGAGGACACTGAATGAAACCGGGAGGGTAAAGGTAGACCCTTAAACTGAGGGCACCACAGCCTGTAGAACCTCTCTCCCAAAAACAGCTTCTGCAGAAGCAAAGACGTCAAATTTGTGAAAGTATGCAAGGAGGACCAGGTAGCCGCCTTACATATCTGCTCCATAGAAGCCTCATTTTTGAAGGCCTAAGATGAAGCCACTGCTCTAGTGGAATGAGCCGTAATCCTCTGAGGGGGCTTGTGTCCCGCCGTCTCCTAGGAAAGGGGTATCAAGCTCCTCAGCCAAAAAGACAAAGTAGTAGCAGAGGCCCGCTGACCCCTGTGCTTCCCTGAATAGACTACAAAAAGAGAGTTACATTGTCTGAAATCCCTAGTCGCCTGAAGATAGAACTTCACGAACCACATCCAGATTATGAATCAGCCTCTCCTTAGAAGAAGAGGGGCTAGGACACAAAGAAGGAATAAACTATTTCCTGATTGATGTTACGGTCAGACACCACCTTGGGAAGAAATCCCAAGCCGGTGCGAAGAACAGCCTTATCCGCGTGAAACACCAGATAAGGGGGCCAGTTTGAAAAACTCAAGGGGGCCAGTTTGAAAAACTCAAGGGGGCCAGTTTGAAAACTCATGTGGGCCGATGCAATGGCTAACAGGAACAGTACCTTCCAAGACAGGATCTTTATGTCAAGAGAATGCATAGGCTCAAAACGGAGCCCTCTGCATAACCTTAAGAACCAAATTCAAGCTCCACGGGGGAGCAGACTGCCTAAACACAGGCCTGATTCTAGACAGGGCCTGAACTAAGGATTGAATGTCAGGGAGCACAGCGATCTTCCTATGCAACAACACTGATAGAGCCGAGATCTCTCCCTTCAACGAACTAGCAGCAAGACCCTTCTCCAAACACTCTTGGAGAAAAGACAAAATCCTGGATACCTTCACCTTGTACCAAGGATATCCATGTCTCACACACCAGAACAAGTAAACTATCCACACCTTATGGTAGATGCGCCGAGTGACTGGCTTCCTCGCCAAATTCAGGCAGAACCACAAACAGATTTGAATAGTACCCTAGACCCCCTTTCTGCATGGGGTACTGGAACGATAACGCCTAGAGATGATAGATCCCTCACAGACTCTACGAAGACCTCTCTCTTCTCTGGCCTTGACGACAGGTCTGAAACAAGGAATCTGCCCCTGGGCGGAAGGGACCTGAACCCTATCCTGCAACCCTGGACGACAACCTCCAGAACCCAAGGGTCCTGAAAATCCTGCAACCAGGTGTCGGAGAAAATAAACAATCTGCCCCCTACTTGGTCCGTAAACCTGTCGACGGCCGCCCCTTCATGCCGATTTTGTTTTGAGGGCTTCTTGATCTGCTTAGACTTGTTCCAAGCCTGAGCAGGCTCCTAGGCTCCCTTAGGTGGGTCAGCCTTCTTGGCGGGCTGCTGGCGTTGGGCCTTGTCCGCGCAAAAGGGACGAAAATTAGAACCTTTAGGCATAGCCTTCTTATCCTGGGGCAGAAAGGCTCTCTTGCCTCCAGTAACCGTGGATATAATCGAGTCCAGGCCTGGACTGAACAAAATCTTACCTTGAAAAGGCAGGGACAGTAACCTCAGCTTAGAAGTCATGTCCGCCGACCAAGATTTTAGCCACAGCGCCCTGTGTGCTAAAACAGAAAAATCTGACACCTTAGCGTTCAGGCGAATAATCTGCATATTGGCGTTGCAAATGAAAGAATTGGCAACCTTCAGTGCCTTAATCCTTTCCTGAACCTCTTCGAAAAAAGGCTCGCCCCTAATCATCTCACACAGAGAATCACATCAATATGATGCAGCTCCTATAGCCAGGCTCCTCCACCGGAGGTCTGGATGACACGGACGAACCAGAAGGAACCCCCTCTGAAGCGTCAGAGTGGGCCTCATCGTCGAACCATTCCACAAGAGTTTCCGACATAGATGAATCCTGAGTCAGGCCGCTCTGGAAAGCTCTACGGTTGCACTTAGCAGAACGCGGTACAGCATGGATCACTTTAGAGACTGCCGTTTGAAGTTGGTCCGTAAAATCTGGGGGCCAGCAAATTTCCCCCGAAGGGGTAACAGTCAGATCCTGGGGCGCTTCTTGTGGAATAGGGGACGCAACTAGGGAGCCCTCAGAGGTGGACAGCTCAGTAGTACTAGACATTCTCTTATTTTTAAATGATGTAGCTCTTTCAAGGCATGTGGAATATAGTTGCGCAGGCTGGTCTACCGTAACCTCACAATAAACACAGGTAAAAGACTTAGATAAAGAGGGAGTACCCTCCAACGCGTCAGAATCCTCCATAGCTTTTATCTTAATTATCAAAATTAAGTACAGGCACCAATGGCCGGGGCACTCACCAACTCCTCGGACCCGGACTAGAGAAAACGCTTTGTCTCCTCCGTCGCAGATCAGACCAGAAGTGAAGCCCTAACAGGACCGCCCCTGCCTAAAGGAGAAAACGCGCCAAAAAAAAGGCACGCAAAAACTCCTGGATATGAACCGGTCAGTTCCACCACATTGCCAGAGCATCATCCCGCACATAATGCAGCAATTACATAATAAAGAATATCATGTATACCCCCCCCCCCTGTTCAATAATCCCCTACCAGGAATATTAACCCTTGATTCTATAACGATAAAAGGCGACACACTGTGGCCCTGTCGTCTTCTGTGTTATAAATATAATAAAAAATTAACCGATCTTACTAGAATCCACGCCATGGAAAAGGAACACAGCCCTTCAAGTGTGACAGGTCGTATCATCCTGACATGGACTTGAGAGAAGAAAGCAGTCTGCGAAACTCGTCAATGCCGATTGCTATAGGAGCTGTTAATATGAGTCGGGATGGTGTCGCAGAGGAGAGCTCTCCCTGCATCTCCGGACTCTAACATTCACCCAGGCCCTCAAATAAAAGGCTTGTTAGGGCTACTTAAACTTCCGTCCCACAGCAAAGAGTAGTACTCTCCATAACAGACCTTCGAAACTTTGGCACCTCTCTGCCATCCTCCTGTGACGAAAGGCAAAGAATGACTGGGGAGTGGGGGAGGTATTTAAGCCTTTGGTTGGGGTGTCTTTGCCTCCTCCTGGTGGCCAGGTTCTTAATTCCCATAAGTAATGAAGCCGTGGACTCTCCTACCCTAGATGGAAAAGCTTTTTACTGCTTGAGTCCCAGTTCATGATGTATACTTGTATAGAGGGAATCAAAATCTGCCGTTACTAACCAAGTATCTTTATCTACACATACATTAACTAGTTGTTGAAGAACATCTGTAGTGTCTTTAATAAAAGATGGAAGGTGGGATAAATAATCTCGTAGTCTAAAGTCAACAAATTAACTGGCTTTTTCAGTTAGGCAATTAATGTCCAAGACTACCGGGTGTCCTGGTGGATGTTGCAGATTTTTATGGACTTTGGGTATCAGATAAAATGTAGAAACTGTTGGATTAGTTACCTTCAAGAATTTAATTTTTTTGGGAGTTAGGAGTCCACTATTTTTAGCTGTTAGAATAATATTCGCATTTTTTAAAAAAATTTGTGTGATGGCTTATAGCTCAATTTTGTGTAGCATTTATTGTCTCTTAGTTGTTTTTCAGCTTATTGTCTGTATTTAGTAATTGGCCAAATGACAATATTCCCACCCTTATCCGAATTACGTCTGATTATGTCATCCCATTTTTTCATGTCTTGAAGTGCTTGAAATTCGGGTTTTGATACATTTTGGGAAGTCCAGTTCTCTTTTAAATTTGATGAATTTATTACAGACCACTTCATTAAAGACTTCCAGATGTTGGCATTTATTAATTTTCGGCATGTATTGAGATTTATTTTTTTAGTTATACCTTAATAAAATTTATATTTTAATAGTTCATATCAGAGTATCTGATCCCACGCTCTGGAGACAGTGTCCTTTTGAGCCATATAACAAATTTAATTAATTCTCCTTTGACTCTGGAGTGCTACTACTGTATACTCAGGAGGCTCTTATTCCTCCTCTCTTTCTTTTTCCTGCTTAATATATACACTGCACCTTCCTTTAATCCACAGTGATAATACTGCGGAATTCACTAAAAAGGCAGTAGTCCTGACATACTCCCAGTAGTGCCATTGATTTCTTCTCTCTTTAACTATTAGTTGTAGTAAGTTTTCAATTATTTTAGACATATACTGCATCACAATATAGCTGGCCTGTTAAAGGGACACTAAACCCAATTTTTTTTCTTTCATGATTCAGATAGAACATGCCATTTTAAGCAACTTTCTAATTTACTGCTATTATTTTTTCTTTGTTCTCTTGCTGTCTTGCCGGCTCATTTTAGGTTCAGCTCCTGGGTAGCTACATTGGTGATGATTGGTGGCTACATTTTGCCACATTGCAGTAAAGGGAGAGTAAGCAACTTGTAATTATAAGACATTTCTATTGTCTTGCTATAGAATAACATATCAGACAAGACTAAACAATTTAAAAGGACCATTAAATACAATAGGATTGCTTAATTGACAAGGGTATAATAAAAAAGAAAAATGTCACTTAAAATTAATTTTAAAAAAAGCAGATTTTTTCTGACAAATTAATTTTTTTCCCCAATTTGCCGACAAATTGGAAAAAACTAAATTTATGCTTACCTGATAAATGTCTTTCTTTCCGGATATGGAGAGTCCACGACCGCACCCTTTATTAAGACCGATATTTTTTTACTAAACCTCAGGCACCTCTATACCTTTGTGTTATTCCTTTGCGGTTGTGGACTCTCCATATCCGGAAGGAAAGAAATCAGGTGAGCATAAATTTTGTTTTCTTTCCTAAGATATGGAGAGTCCACAACATCATTCAATTACTAGTGGGAACCCAAGCTAGAGGACACGGAATGAACAGGGAGGGAGAACAAGACAGGCAGACCTAAACAGAACGCATCACCGCTTGAAGAACGTTTCTCCGAAGATACCTCAGCCGAGGCAAAAATATCAAATTTGGAAAAAGTATGCAGAGAGGATCAAGTTGCAGCCTTTCAAATCTGTTCCACAGAAGCTTCATTTTTGAAAGCCCAAGAAGAGGAGACGGCCCTTGTGGAATGAGCTGTAATTCTCTCAGGAGGCTGCTGTCCAGCAGTCTCATAAGCAAAACAAATCAAGCTTCTCAACCAGAGGGAAAGAGAAGTATTAGTAGCCTTCTGACCCTTATGCTTTCCTGAGAAACAAACAAACAAACAGGGCAGAAGACTGGCGAAAATCCTTAGTCGTCTATAGGTAGAATTTTAGAGCACGCACAACATCCAAATTGTGCAACAGACGTTCTTTATGAGAAGGATTGGGACAGAGAGAAGAAAAAACTAATTTCCAGATTAATATTTCTATCCGAAACCACTTTAGGAAGAAACCCCAATTTAGTACAAAGAACAACCTTATCCGCATGAAAGATAAGGTAAGGCGATCACACTGCAAAGCCGAGAGTTCTGAAACTCTCCGAGCAGAAGAGATAGCAATAAGGACCTAAACCTTCCAAGATAGCAACTTAATATCTATAGAATGCATTGGCTCAAACGGAGCCTGCTGCAAAACTTTAAGAACAAAATTAAGGCAAGGAGGAGCAACAGGTTTAAACACAGGCCTGATTCTGACCAGGGTCTGACAAAAAGATTGAACATCTAGCACATCCGCCAGACGCTTGTGTAACAAAAACATAATTTATGTAAGAACTTACCTGATAAATTCATTTCTTTCATATTAGCAAGAGTCCATGAGCTAGTGACGTATGGGATGTACATTCCTACCAGGAGGGGCAAAGTTTCCCAAACCTTAAAAAGCCTATAAATACACCCCTCACCACACCCACAATTCAGTTTAACGAATAGCCAAGAATTGGGGTGATAAGAAAGGAGCGAAAGCATAAAAAAAATAAAGAATTGGAATAATTGTGCTTTATACAAAAAAATCATAACCACCACAAAAAGGGTGGGCCTCATGGACTCTTGCTAAAATGAAAGAAATAAATTTATCAGTTAAGTTCTTACATAAATTATGTTTTCTTTCATGTAATTAGCAAGAGTCCATGAGCTAGTGACGTATGGGATAGCAGATACCCAAGATCTGGAACTTCCACGCAAGAGTCACTAGAGAGGGAGGGATAAAATAAAGACAGCCAATTCCGCTGAAAAAAATAATCCACAACCCAAATCAAAAAGTTTTACTCTTATGATGAAAAAAACTGAAATTATAAGCAGAAGAATCAAACTGAAACGGCTGCCTGAAGTACTTTTCTACCAAAAACTGCTTCAGAAGAAGAGAAAACATAAAAATGGTAGAATTAAGTAAAAGTATGCAAAAAAACATAATTTATGCTTACCTGATAAATTCCTTTCTTCTGTAGTGTGATCAGTCCACGGGTCATCATTACTTCTGGGATATTAACTCCTCCCCAACAGGAAGTGCAAGAGGATTCACCCAGCAGAGCTGCATATAGCTCCTCCCCTCTACGTCACTCCCAGTCATTCGACCAAGGACCAACGAGAAAGGAAAAGCCAAGGGTGAAGTGGTGACTGGAGTATAAATTAAAAAATATTTACCTGCCTTAAAACAGGGCGGGCCGTGGACTGATCACACTACAGAAGAAAGGAATTTATCAGGTAAGCATAAATTATGTTTTCTTCTGTTAAGTGTGATCAGTCCACGGGTCATCATTACTTCTGGGATACCAATACCAAAGCAAAAGTACACGGATGACGGGAGGGATAGGCAGGCTCTTTATACAGAAGGAACCACTGCCTGAAGAACCTTTCTCCCAAAAATAGCCTCCGATGAAGCAAAAGTGTCAAATTTGTAAAATTTGGAAAAAGTATGAAGCGAAGACCAAGTTGCAGCCTTGCAAATCTGTTCAACAGAGGCCTCATTCTTAAAGGCCCAAGTAGAAGCCACAGCTCTAGTGGAATGAGCTGTAATCCTTTCAGGAGGCTGCTGTCCAGCAGTCTCATAAGCTAAACGAATTATGCTACGAAGCCAAAAAGAAAGAGAGGTAGCAGAAGCTTTTTGACCTCTCCTCTGCCCAGAGTAAACGACAAACAGAGAAGACGTTTGTCGAAATTCCTTAGTTGCCTGTAAGTAAAATTTTAGAGCACGGACTACATCCAGGTTGTGCAGTAGACGTTCCTTCTTCGAAGAAGGATTTGGGCATAAAGAAGGAACAACAATCTCTTGATTGATATTCCTGTTAGTAACTACCTTAGGTAAGAACCCAGGTTTAGTACGCAGAACTACCTTATCCGAATGAAAAATCAAATAAGGAGAATCACAATGTAAGGCTGATAACTCAGAGACTCTTCGAGCCGAGGAAATAGCCATTAAAAATAGAACTTTCCAAGATAACAACTTTATATCAATGGAATGAAGGGGTTCAAACGGAACGCCCTGTAAAACATTAAGAACAAGGTTTAAACTCCATGGTGGAGCAACCGTTTTAAACACAGGCTTAATCCTGGCCAAAGCCTGACAAAAAGCCTGGACGTCAGGAACTTCTGACAGACGTTTGTGTAACAGAATGGACAGAGCTGAGATCTGTCCCTTTAATGAACTAGCGGATAAACCCTTTTCTAAACCTTCTTGTAGAAAAGACAATATCCTAGGAATCCTAACCTTACTCCAAGAGTAACCTTTGGATTCACACCAATATAGGTATTTACGCCATATCTTATGGTAAATCTTTCTGGTAACAGGTTTCCTAGCCTGTATTAAGGTATCAATAACTGACTCAGAAAACCCACGTCTTGATAAAATCAAGCGTTCAATTTCCAAGCAGTCAGCTTCAGAGAAGTTAGACTTTGATGTTTGAAGGGACCCTGTATCAGAAGGTCCTGTTTCAGAGGTAGAGACCAAGGTGGACAGGATGACATGTCCACCAGATCTGCATACCAAGTCCTGCGTGGCCACGCAGGTGCTATTAGAATCACTGATGCTCTCTCTTGTTTGATTCTGGCAATCAATCGAGGAAGCATCGGGAAGGGTGGAAACACGTAAGCCATCCTGAAATCCCAAGGTGCTGTCAGGGCATCTATCAGGACTGCTTCTGGATCCCTGGATCTGGACCCATAACGAGGAAGCTTGGCGTTCTGTCGAGACGCCATGAGATCTATCTCTGGTTTGCCCCAACGTCGAAGTATTTGGGCAAAGACCTCCGGATGAAGTTCCCACTCCCCCGGATGAAAAGTCTGACGACTTAAGAAATCCGCCTCCCAGTTCTCCACTCCCGGGATGTGGATTGCTGACAGGTGGCAAGAGTGAGACTCTGCCCAGCGAATTATCTTTGATACTTCCATCATAGCTAGGGAGCTTCGTGTTCCTCCCTGATGGTTGATGTAAGCTACAGTCGTGATGTTGTCCGACTGAAACCTGATGAAACTCTGCGTTGTCAACTGGGGCCAAGCCAGGAGGGCATTGAGAACTGCTCTCAATTCCAGAATGTTTATTGGCAGGAGACTCTCCTCCTGACTCCATTGTCCCTGAGCCTTCAGAGAATTCCAGACGGCACCCCAACCTAGAAGGCTGGCGTCTGTTGTTACAATTGTCCAGTCTGGTCTGCTGAATGGCATCCCCCTGGACAGATGTGGCCGAGAAAGCCACCAAAGAAGAGAATTTCTGGTCTCTTGATCCAGATTCAGAGAAGGGGATAAGTCTGAGTAATCCCCATTCCACTGACTTAGCATGCACAGTTGCAGTGGTCTGAGGTGTAGGCGTGCAAAGGGTACTATGTCCATTGCCGCTACCATTAAGCCGATTACCTCCATGCATTGAGCCACTGACGGGTGTTGAATGGAATGAAGGGTGCGGCAAGCACTTTGAAGTCTTGTTAACCTGTCCTCTGTCAGGTAAATCTTCATTTTTACAGAATCTATAAGAGTCCCCAGGAAGGGAACTCTTGTGAGTGGAACGAGTGAACTTTTCTTTTCGTTCACCTTCCATCCATGTGACCTTAGAAATGCCAGTACTAACTCTGTATGAGACTTGGCAGTTTGAAAGCTTGAAGCTTGAATCAGAATGTCGTCTAGGTATGGAGCTACCGAGATTCCCCGCGGTCTTAGTACCGCCAGAAGAGCACCCAGAACCTTTGTGAAGATTCTTGGAGCTGTAGCCAATCCGAATGGAAGAGCTACAAACTGGTAATGCCTGTCTAGGAAGGCAAACCTTAGGTACCGGTAATGATCTTTGTGAATCGGTATGTGAAGGTAAGCATCCTTTAAATCTACAGTGGTCATGTACTGACCCTCTTGGATCATAGGTAAAATTGTCCGAATAGTCTCCATCTTGAACGATGGAACTCTTAGGAACTTGTTTAGGATCTTTAAGTCCAGGATTGGTCTGAAAGTTCCCTCTTTTTTGGGAACCACAAACAGATTTGAGTAAAACCCCTTTCCCTGTTCCGATCGTGGAACTGGGTGGATTACTCCCATTAACAAGAGCTCTTGTACGCAGCGTAGAAACGCCTCTTTCTTTGTCTGGATTGTTGACAACCTTGACAAATGAAATCTCTCTCTTGGAGGAGAGTATTTGAAGTCCAGAAGGTATCCCTGAGATATTATTTCTAGCGCCCAGGGATCCTGGACATCTCTTGCCCAAGCCTGGGCGAAGAGAGAAAGCCTGCCCCCCACTAGATCCGATCCCGGATCGGGGGCCCTCAATTCATGCCGTTTTAGGGGCAGCAGTAGGTTTCCTGGTCTGCTTGCCCTTGTTCCAGGACTGGTTAGGTTTCCAGCCTTGTCTGTAGCGAGCAACAGCTCCTTCCTGTTTTGGTGCAGAGGAAGTTGATGCTGCTCCTGCTTTGAAATTACGAAAGGAACGAAAATTAGACTGTCTAGTCTTAGTTTTGGCTTTGTCCTGAGGCAGGGCATGGCCTTTACCTCCTGTAATGTCAGCGATAATCTCTTTCAACCCGGGCCCGAATAAGGTCTGCCCTTTGAAAGGTATATTAAGCAATTTAGACTTAGAAGTAACATCAGCTGACCAGGATTTTAGCCACAGCGCCCTGCGTGCCTGAATGGCGAATCCTGAATTCTTCGCCGTAAGTTTAGTTAGATGTACTACGGCCTCCAAAATGAATGAATTAGCTAGTTTAAGGACTCTAAGCCTGTCCGTAATGTCGTCCAGAGTAGCTGAACTAATGTTCTCTTCCAGAGACTCAATCCAGAACGCCGCTGCAGCCGTGATCGGCGCAATGCATGCAAGGGGTTGCAATATAAAACCTTGTTGAACAAACATTTTCTTAAGGTAACCCTCTAATTTTTTATCCATTGGATCTGAAAAAGCACAGCTATCCTCCACCGGGATAGTGGTACGCTTAGCTAAAGTAGAAACTGCTCCCTCTACCTTAGGGACCGCTTGCCATAAGTCCCGTGTGGTGGCGTCTATTGGAAACATTTTTCTAAATATCGGAGGGGGTGAGAACGGCACACCGGGTCTATCCCACTCCTTAGAAACAATTTCAGTAATTCTCTTAGGTATAGGAAAAACCTCAGTACTCGTCGGTACCGCAAAATATTTATTCAACCTACACATTTTCTCTGGTATTGCAACTGTGTTACAATCATTCAGAGCCGCTAACACCTCCCCTAGTAATACACGGAGGTTTTCCAGTTTAAATTTAAAATTTGAAATATCTGAATCCAGTCTGTTTGGATCAGAACCGTCACCCACAGGATGAAGTTCTCCGTCCTCATGTTCTGCAACCTGTGACGCAGTATCTGACATGGCCCTAATATTATCAGCGCACTCTGTTCTCACCCCAGAGTGATCACGCTTACCTCTTAGTTCTGGTAATTTAGCCAAAACTTCAGTCATAACAGAAGCCATATCCTGTAATGTGATTTGTAATGGCCGGCCAGATGTACTCGGCGCTACAATATCACGCACCTCCCGAGCGGGAGATGCAGGTACTGGCACGTGAGGCGAGTTAGTCGGCATAACTCTCCCCTCGTTGTTTGGTGAAATTTGTTCAATTTGTACAGATTGACTTTTATTTAAAGTAGCATCAATACAGTTAGTACATAAATTTCTATTGGGCTCCACTTTGGCATTGCAACAAATGACACAGGTATCTTCCTCTGAATCAGACATGTTTAACACACTAGCAAATAAACTTGCAACTTAGAATACAATTCAATTAGAATAATATTAAAAACGTACTGTGCCTTTAAGAAGCACAGAAAATCTATGACAGTTGAAAATTAATAAATTGAAACAGTTATAGCCTCAATCCTTGTAAACAACACAACTTTAGCAAAGGTTTAATCCCAATAGCAAAGATAACAAATTCTGAAAGCAGGAAACAATTACAGAATAAACGTTTTATATCACAGTCAACTATAATTCTCACAGCTCTGCTGAGAGAAATTACCTCCCTCAAAATAAGTTTGAAGACCCCTGAGTTCTGTAGAGATGAACCGGATCATGCAGGAAATACAATGAGCTGCTGACTGAAATAACTGATGCATAGAAAAGGCGCCAAAAAACGGCCCTTCCCCCTCACACACAGCAGTGAGAGAGAACAGAAACTGTCAGAAAAAGATTAAGCAACTGCCAAGTGGGAAAATGGTGCCCAAACATTTATTCACTCAGTACCTCAGCAAATGAAAACGATTTTACATTCCAGCAAAAACGTTAAACATAATCTCTAGTTATTAAACAGCTTTATGTATTTCTTACAGTGTAATTCTAGTGAAGTACCATTCCCCAGAATACTGAAGTGTAAAGTATACATACATGACATTATATCGGTATGGCAGGATTTTCTCATCAATTCCATTGTCAGAAAATAAAAACTGCTACATACCTCTATGCAGATTCATCTGCCCGCTGTCCCCTGATCTGAAGTTTACCTCACTCCTCAGATGGCCGAGAACAGCAATATGATCTTAACTACTCCGGCTAAAATCATAGCAAAACTCTGGTAGATTCTTCGTCAAACTCTGCCAGAGAGGTAATAACACACTCCGGTGCTATTTTAAAATAACAAACTTTTGATTGAAGATATAAAACTAAGTATAATCACCATAGCCCTCTCACACCTCCTATCTAGTCGTTGGGTGCAAGAGAATGACTGGGAGTGACGTAGAGGGGAGGAGCTATATGCAGCTCTGCTGGGTGAATCCTCTTGCACTTCCTGTTGGGGAGGAGTTAATATCCCAGAAGTAATGATGACCCGTGGACTGATCACACTTAACAGAAGAAAGACCAAGTTGCTGCTTTGCAAATCTGATCAACAGAAGCTTCATTCCTAAAAGCCCAGGAAGTAGAAACTGACCTAGTAGAATGAGCAATAATCCTTTGAGGCGGGGATTTACCCGACTCCACATAAGCATGATAAATCAAAGACTTTAACCAAGACGCCAAAGAAATGGCAGAAGCCTTCTGACCTTTCCTAGAACCAGAAAAGATAACAAATAGACTAGAAGTCTTCCTGAAATCTTTAGTTGCTTCAACATAATATTTCAAAGCTCTAACTACATCCAAAGAATGTAAAGATCTCTCCACAGAATTCTTAGGATTAGGACACAATGAAGGGACAACAATTTCTCTACTAATGTTGTTAGAATTCACAACTTTAGGTAAAAATTTAAATGAAGTCCGCAACACCGCCTTATCTTGATGAAAAATCAGAAAAGGAGATTCACAAGAAAGAGCAGATAATTCAGAAACTCTTCTAGCAGAAGAGATGGCCAAAAGGAACAAAACTTTCCAGGAAAGTAATTTAATATCCAGAGAATACATAGGTTCAAACGGAGGAGCCTGTAAAGCCCTCAGAACCAAATTGAGACTCCAAGGAGGAGAAATTGACTTAATGACAGGCTTGATTCGAACCAAAGCCTGTACAAAACAATGAATATCAGGATGATTAGCAATCTTTCTGTGAAAAAGAACCGAAAGAGCAGAGATTTGTCTTTTCAAGGAACTTGCAGAAAAACCCTTATCCAAACCATCTTGAAGAAATTGTAAAATTCTAGGAATTCTAAAAGAATGCCAAGAGAATTTATGTGAAGAACACCAAGAAATGTAAGTCTTTCAGACTCGGTAATAGATCTTCCTAGACACAGATTTATGAGCCTGTAACATAGTATTAATCACTGAATCAGAGAAACTCTATGACTAAGAATTAAGCGTTCAATCTCCATACCTTCAAATTTAATGATTTGAGATCCTGATGGAAAAATGGGCCTTGAGATAGAAGGTCTGGCCTTAACGGAAGTGTCCAAGGTTGACAACTTGCCATCTGAACGAGATCCGCATACCAAAACCTGTGAGGCCATGCTGGAGCCACCAGCAGTACAAACAAACGCTCCATTAGGATTTTGGAAATCACTCTTGGAAGAAGAACTAGAGGCGGAAAGATATAAGCAGGTTGATAATTCCAAGGAAGTGACAACGCGTCCACCGCTTCCGCCTGAAGATCCCTGGATCTGGACAGATACCTGGGAAGTTTCTTGTTTTGATGAGAGGCCATCAGATCTATTTCTGGAAGCCCCCAGATTTGTACAATCTGAAGAAATACCTCTGGGTGAAGAGACCATTCGCCCGGATGTAACGTCTGGCGACTGAGATAATCGGCTTCCCAATTGTCTATACCTGGGATGTGAACCACAGAAATTAGACAGGAGCTGGATTCCGCCAATACAAGTATCCGAGATACCTCTTTCATAGCCTGAGGACTGTGAGTCTCCCCTTGATGATTGACATATGCCACAGTTGTGACATTGTCTGTCTGAAAACAAATAAACGATTCTCTCTTCAGAAGAGGCCAGAACTGAAGAGCTCTGAAAATCGCACGGAGTTCCAAAATATTGATTGGTAATTTCGCCTCCTGAGATTCCCAAACCCCCTGCGCTGTCAGAGATCCCCATACAGCTCCCCAACCTATAAGACTCGCATCTGTTGAGATCACAGTCCAGGTTGGACGAACAAAAGAGGCCCCTTGAACTAAACAATGGTGATCCAACCACCAAGTCAGAGAAGAACGAACATTGGGATTTAAGGATATTAATTGATATCTTTGTATAATCCCTGCACCATTGATTCAGCATACAAAGCTGGAGAGGTCTCATGTGAAAACGAGCAAAAGGGATTGCGTCCGATGCAGCAGTCATGAGACCTAAAATTTACATGCATAAAGCTACCGAAGGGAAAGATTGAGACTGAAGGTTTCGACAAGCTGAAACCAATTTCAGACATCTCTTTTCTGTAAGAGACAAAGTCATGGACACAATCTATTTGGAAACCTAAAAAGGTTACCCTTGTCTGAGGAATCAAGGAACTCTTTGGTAAATTGATCCTCCAACCATGTCTTTGAAGAAACAACACAAGTTGATTCGTGTGAGATTCTGCAAAATGTAAAGACTGAGCAAGTACCAAGATATTGTCCAAATAAGGAAATACCGCAATACCCTGCTCCCTGATTACAGAGAGAAGGGCATCGAGAACCTTCGAAAAGATCCTTGGGGCTGTAGCTAGACCAAAAGGAAGAGCAACAAACTGGTAATGCTTGTCTAGAAAAGAGAATATCAGGAACTGATAGTGATCCGGATGAATTGGAATATGAAGATATGCATCCTGTAAGTCTATTGTGGACATATAATGCCCTTGCTGAACAAAAGGCAGAATAGTCCTTATAGTCACCATTTTGAATGCTGGTATCCTTACATAACTATTCAATATTTTTAGATCCAGAACTGGTCTGAAAGAATTCTCTTTCTTTGGAACAATGAACAAATTTGAATAAAACCCCAGGCCCCGTTCCAGAACTGGAACTGGCATAATTACCCCAGCTGACTCCAGATCTGAAACACAATTCAGAAACCCTTGAGCCTTCACTGGGTTTACTGGAATGCGTGAAAGAAAAAATCTTCTCACAGGCGGTCTTACCTTGAAACCTATTCTGTACCCTTGTGAAACAATGTTCTGAATCCAAAGACTTAGAATCGAATTGATCCAAACATCTTTGAAAAATCGTAACCTGCCCCCTACCAGCTGAACTGGAATGAGGGCCGCACCTTCATGCGGATTTGGGAGCTGGTTTTGACTTTCTAAAAGGCTTGGATTTATTCCAGACTGGAAAAGGTTTCCAAACGGAAACTGTTCCTTTAGAGGAAGGGTCAGGCTTTTGTTCCTTATTCTGACGAAAGGAACAAAAACTATTAGCAGCCCTATATTTACCTTTAGATTTTTTATCCTGAGGTAAAAAGGCTCCCTTCCCCCCAGTAACAGTTGACATTATTGAGTCTAACTGAGAACCAAACAATTTATTACGTTGGAAAGAAAGAGAAAGCAATGTTGACTTAGAAGTCATATCTGCATTACAAGACTTAAGCCATAAAGCTCTTCTAGCTAAAATAGCTAAAGACATGTACCTGACATCAATTCTAATGATATCGAAAATGGCATCACACAAAGTTATTAGCATGTTGAAGGAGTTTAATAATGCTATAAACATTATGGTCTGACACTTGTTGCGCTAAAGCCTCCAACCAGAAAGTTGAAGCTGCAGCAACATCAGCCAAAGAAATAGCAGGTCTAAGAAGATTACCTGAAGATAAATAAGCCTTCCTTAGAAAGGATTCAAGCTTCCTATCTAAAGGATCTTTAAACAAAGTACTATCTGCCGTAGGAATAGTAGTACGTTTAGCAAGAGTAGAAATAGCCCCATCAACTTTGGGGATTTTATCCCAAAACTCTAATCTGTCAGATGGCAAAGGGTACAATTTCTTAAACCTTGGAGAAGTAAAAGAAGTACCCAGACTATTCCATTCCCTAGAACTTACTTCTGAAATAGCATCAGGAACTGGAAAAACTTCTGGAATAACCACAGGAGGTTTAAAAACTGCATTTAAACGCTTAGTAGTTTTAATATCAAGAGGACTAGACTCCTCCATATCTAAAGCAATCAACACTTCCTTAAGTAAAGAACGAATAAACTCCATCTTAA